>NW_024081676.1:385214-628684 GCF_003009895.1 Hyaena hyaena | reverse complement strand
CTTCAGATCTTTTCTGTGTGATGTATGGGCGCGAGTGCAAGTACGGAGCTCCTTACTTCTCCGCCATCTTGCCCCCTCTCTTTTTTTTTCATCTTCTTACGAGTGCCTACTGGTGAACAGTTCAATGCCAACTTGTGCAGTTTGGTGTCCATGCTCTTAAACACCACCGTTTAATACAAGTGGCATCTTAGTATTGTTTCGAAACATGGTTTGGCCTCACAAACTCCCTGAACATGTCTTTGGGACCTCAGTGTAGCACAGATCCCTACTCAGAATGATCAGGAAGAAGACGTCTTCCCTACCCTTCAGTGAATCAGAGAAGTCAAACAACATAGTAGTTTATTCATTACCATATCAGTGTTACTAGTGTAATCTGTAAGGGGAATTCTGCTTCTTGAGGTAATTCAGGAAGCTGGTTTCGTCCATATTGCAGTTAACACCATCCTCAAAGAAGTTGTCTTCATAAACATGGCTGCCACCCAACCCCTGTTCCAGCTTGTGTGGAGTAAAGGAATCAAGGCAACTATTTTCTTTGTAAGCAAATACAATGGAGATTGGACACAACTTCCCAACCATGTTCCATTGTCAGAAACTTGACTCAGCCTAGTTACTAGAGGAGCTAGAAAACTAGACACCAGTTAAGTAGGTGTATGCCCAAGATAAAGGAAAGGATGGATATGGAGTGTGTGCATATGTGTGTGTGTGTGTGTGTGTGTGTGTGTGTCTTGGTGGATCAAAGGAATAAAGTGACATTCTCTCATGAATTTTTTAAAAATTTTAAGTATTGTTTTAATTTAAAGGTTCTAAATATATGGAATGGTGTATTCATATTTCAGAGAAGTATATTCACATTGGTAGTTCAATAATATCAGTAAGTTAATGGGGAAAAAGGATCATAGAATTTTATAGGCAGATAAATATCATTTACCTGTTGATTTGGAGGAAAAACTAGGGACTCTAAGTTTTAGTTATTTCCTTTAAGGAAAATGCTTCTGAAAATGCTCTCAACAACTAAAGGTGACTCAAAATAAATACTTTAAGAGGACAGAAAATGAAAGGAGGAGAAGAGTAGTGACGGATGACACTTTATTATATAACTAATGCAGCGATAGTGTGCTTGGAAATTTGCACTATCAAAACCATGCAAAGTTTGTTAATGTAAATATTCATATAGCAAAGGAAAAAAACAAAATTAACCTATAAATAGTAGAACATGATTTAAGAAAACTAGATGTGATAGGTGAACTGAACCAAGGGGGGAAGGAAATGTTCTTTTAAGGTTAAAAGCTCTTAATTAAGGTAAAAGATCATTTTGTATAATGATAAAAGACAATTCATTTGAAGGACACATTCCTCACAAAACTGTAAGCACCAAACCCACTTAGCATTCCAAACATAAAGTCCGATCTGTTAGAAATGCAGGAAGAACTTAATAAAAATAAAATGATACTTAAGGCATGTAATATATCTTTTTCAGAATTAGAAAGGTCTAACAGAAATAAATAAATGAGAACATACAGGAACTGAATATTGTAATAAACTCCACTCAAACATAAATATCCTATTTTGCATTCTATGAATATTGAATATATATATATATATATATATATATATACTTTATTGGTGTCTGAGGAACATTTACAAAATTGATTATGTACTTGGCTCTAAGGAAAGTCTTAAAGTTTTTCTTTTAAGTACATATTTCAAAGGCTACGACCATGGCCATAAATTCAAAAACCTTAGAAATAAATTACAAAGATATGATATAAGAATTTGAACTACTTCAATATGAAAAACATGTCATTAGTAATGTTTAACTCCTGAGGAAATACTCCTGAAATTACAATTTTAGAAAGTCAATGAAAGGGAGTATACTTAATAAAACCGAGGAACACTCACTTGAAAATGTTCTAAAGGCCTTCATGTACAAATTGACTGAAAATAATTGGGATAAATACTCATCTTGTGTTAGCCAGCTTTGTTGCATAACAAATAAGCCTAAAATGTTAGTGATTTACAACATTACAGATTTCTTTCTTGCTTATGTTGTATGAGAGCTGCATTGATCATTGCTCTTCTCCAGGCTATTGGACTGAGGTAGGGGACTGATAACTTGGACTGGGTTATCAGTAACTACATGAGGTGTGCCATTTTCATGGCCCAGGAAATAGCAACCACAACACAACTGCATTTAAAGAATTTTCTTGTGGGGCACCTGGGTGGCTCAGTCGGTTGAGCGTCCAACTTCGGCTCAGGTCATGGTCTCACGGTTCGTGGGTTTGAGCCCCGCATCGGGCTCTGTGCTGACAGCTCAGAGCCTGGAGCCTGTTTCAGATTCTGTGCCTCCCTGTCTCTCTGATCCTCCCCTGCTCATGCTGTCTCTATCTCTCTCTCAAAAATAAATAAAATATTTTTAAAAAAAGAATTTTCTTGCAATTTTCTACTCTGACATTCTTGACCAAACAAATCACATGGCCAGGCTTGATGACATGGCCAGAGACAGACACATAACTTACCCAAAGGCACTAAAAGTCACAGGACAAGGGCAGGGAGACATCATCTTTTGGTAGAGGTAGGAAGGGCAAGGATATTTCTAAAAAATAAAATAATCTTCATTTACCTTACATTCAAATTTTAAATAATTTATTACCAAATGTCAGCTTGAGTCAGAAGGATAGAGTCAGTATTACAAAAGTCATCAAAATAAGGTATCATATCATCAAATTGTATCATCACATTTGTTTAAAAACTCATGTTCCATTAATAGATGTTTAAAGGGGGGCTTGGCAAAATCCAGGCATCATTCTTAATAACAGCGTTAAGTAGCTTAGAGATAGAAGATACATATTACATATTTAATTCTAAACATTGGTATTAAGCTATTCTTGCAAAATAATGCTTTATTAAAACTCACTTCAGGGACACCTAGGTGGCTCAGTTAGTTGAGTGTCTTTGCTTGATCTCAGCTCAGGTCTTGATCTTAGGGTCGTGAGTTCAAGCCCCACATTGAGCTCTATGCTGGTCATGAACCCTACTTAAACAAAACAAAACAAAACAAACAAAAAAATTCACTTCAAATGCCAGTGGCTTCCAACAACCACATTTATTTTCTTATTGTTATGGTTAATTTTTTTGTGTGAATTTGATTAGACTATGGTTATTTGGTGAACATTAGCCTAAATTTGGTGTAAAGGTATTTGTAGATGTGATGAACATTTATAACATGAAGTAAAGCAGATTACTCTTCATAATGTGAGTGGCCTTATCCAATCATTTAAGGCTTTACCAGTAAAGCCAATTTCAAAGAAATAATTCTGCCTCAAAATTGCCGTAGAAATCTTGCTTGAGTTTCCAGCCTATTGACCAGCCCTATAATTTTCATACTTGCCAGGACCCACAATCTCATGAGCCAATTATTTACAGTAAATTTCTCTCTCTCTTCCTCTGTCTCTATGTCTGTTTTTTTATATATCATATAGATAGTTTATATATGTGTGTATGTGCAAATGATTTTATTACAAAATTATAAAGGGTCTCTAAAATATTTAGAATTAAATTTAATAGTAAATCTATTTTTACTATACTACTATGTTAATAGTATACTAATTACTAATACTATTACTATTTTAATCTAATACTTTTAAAAAGTATTATATTTTATTGCAAATGAACAGAATACCTAAACAAGTAAAAAAATCTAAACTGCAATTCTGGAAGCAAATATTTAATGTACATAAAATATTCAATAATTAGTATATAAATTAGATCTATATATTTGACCTATTCTACCTAGCATCTCAAATTTTAAATTAATTAATGATATCAATTTCATATGGAAATGAATTGGAAAATTGGCAAAAATACTTCAGAACAAAATATGGTGGACAAAATTTGTTTTACTAGATTAAATTTAGGAATTATAAGGACTATGATATTAAACTGGCCAAAAGATATCTAGGACAAAATAGAAATATTTATATTACATTTTAAAAATTTGTTTGTTATTATTTTTTTCAATGTTTATTTTATTTTTGTGTGTGTGTGAGAGAGACAGGGCACTGTCAGGGGAGAAACAGAGAGAGAAGGAGACACAGAATCCAAAGCAGGCTCCAGGCTCTGAGCTGTCAGCACAGAGCCCGACGTGGGGCTTGAACTCACAAACTGCGAGATCATGATCTGAGCCAAAGTTGGTGTTTAACCGACTGAGCCACCCAGATGCCCCTACATTTTGTGAATATATATTGTCCCTCTCTATTTCCTTGTAGCTTTAGGGACAAGATAGGGGGGATATCTTAACAGAATGAGTTCATTCCTATTGACTAGTAAGGGACAGAATTTAGAAATGCAATGTTTTTTAAATGAGAAAAGCACGATATGGAAACAGATATATAATATAACTAAGTATTCTTACTATAATTTTTATAAAATAGAAAATGTCAAGAAGTTTATGGATTCATAACATTAGTTGCATTGGATATATGTGAGTATTGTGAAAAGATGCGTGATATGGAGAGATTTGGGTTGTGCTAGTTCCTTTGATGGAGGCAGAGAGGATGGAGTGAAGCTAAAACAAAGGTAATAATTCCTATGAGTAAGTCATTATGTGCAACCATGAAGCGCAAGTGACTAAAGGTAAGGCCACTCCAACAGACAGGTAAGAACATACACTTGGAGTTTATTTTCCCTGAGTTAAGGCCAGGTTGAATAGGACTTTTGAGAGAAACCTGGTCCCCATGTATGTACCCTTACCAAACAACTTAGATATTGAACAGAAACAAAAGTTCTCTTCTCAGATTCCCCTTATCCAAGGCTTTCTCAGCTGTGGCATCAAACAAATATCATTTAATTCAAGTCAGTTCCACTCATGGTCACAGTATATACTGAGGGATCACAGTGTTCCAGTCAATGGAGAAAGCATGGGTGATAGAATGTTGAATAAAAGAAGCACAATTCTCATACCATGGCATCATTCATATTACAAGATGATAAAGTAATCAGTCAATTACAGTCAGCACACAGGAAGGCTCGGGTAGTGCAAATGCACAGTGTTCAAAAGCACATATCTGGGGCACATATCTCAATTTAAGTGGGTCACTGAGGTTTTCCTAGAGAGAGTGTGGCAAATCTGAGTCCTAAATGAGAAATATCTGTACTCTGGTTATTGAACATGACACCGCAAATATTGTTCATGAACAAATACCACGGTTGGTGCTTCCCTTTATTCTAGAGTGAGAAATACATTGATTTCAGGCCATGAAAAAAATACAGAATACCAGAGTAAAGTAAAGTGAAGCCAGGATTCTCATTGCAGGGAAAGGCTGTAGGTTACAGAATGATGAACAGAACTTTCAAAGCCTTTGCTTTAACCTTATTATAAGAATCAAGTGAATGTGGGAGTGCCTGGGTGGCTCAGTTGTTTAAATGTCTGACTTCGGCTCGGGTCATGATCTCGTCGTTCGTAAATTAGAGCCCCGTGTTGGGCTCTGTGCTGACAGCTCAAAGCCTGGAGCTTGCTTAGGATTCTGTGTCTCCCTCTCTCTGCCTCCTCCTCCAAACTTGCACTCTGTCTCTCTCTCTCTCTCTCAAAAATAAATAAATATTAAAAAAATTAAAGAAAGAATCAAGTGAATGTATATTGCCAAAACAAGAGAAGAAAATCAAAAGTATGAATTCAGTTACTGAGGTGAAAGGTATACAAATGGGAAGAATTCCTAGTTTGAAGTAGAAATTAAAAGGTGCCTATTAATGATGAAAATTATAATAGCTACACTAAAGTCTCTTATATATGTTAAATATTTAATGATCTCTAAAGTCCCATGGGGTATATCATATGTTAGAAAAATCAGAATGCAATAGAGGAATTTAAATATGGGCGAAAAGCACTGGAGAGAAATTAATATTATAGAAAAGTTAGTGGAATTTAATTCAACCTCAGGGTTCTGCTACTCTTAGCCAAAATGTAAGACAAAGAAGGAAATGATAAATAATTATAATTGCACAGAATGCAGTAAGGGATTCCACAAGAAGAGGCCAGACAGATAGGACTGAAAAATAATCATATGTTTTATAGAAGAAAACTTAGACCCCTGAATTTGGAGATGCAAATAGTTAAGACAGGAAGAAATATTCTAAAGCTCTCTAATAAATATTATGAATTGTTAAAATCCAGAGACAGAGAACCCTTCAAGCATCTAAATAAAAAACAAGCATCTAAATAAAAAAAAATCTAAAAAAAACCAATAAATAAAATACATACATATAGATCATTATACTTATATTAGCAATAAAGGAAGGGTAATCATTCTATGTCCACTTGTCTGATTAAGGAGCACACAGAGGTAGGACGAACTAGTCTCATTTCAAAGTTAATTAAGGCTGCTCTATACATAAATATAAGGAAAAACATTGATCTCAAACACAACCCTTCCTGGCCCCCAGGGTCTCAGTCACTATAATAAGTTGCAGGGGCACTAGTAGGTCTTACTTTAGTCAATCAAGTATGAGATCAGTCTATATTCATTATGACCCAAGGAAGAGTGTTCAGAGGCCTGGTGATTGGTGGGCCAATGCCAGTAATTATGAAAAATAGGCCAATACCCATCCCCAGGCGAAGCAGTCCATGGATCATTTGCTCTATTATACAAACATAGAACCCAGGATTTGTCATTAAGCTTGATTTAATGTTATGTAGTCAATTTGCTGGGTCCAGGCAGAGACAATGCCCCATGTGATGTGGCCATTCTCACCACACACCAATAGTAAGCCAATATTTTGTAGAAGCCATAAGTCTGGCATATGGTGGTGGTCTTGCATCAGAAATATTGAGTCCTTTGCTTTGTGACCAGCCTGGGAAATGGACGTGTTACCATGTTAAGTGTGATGATGGCTTCAGCAAGCAATTGTAGCAAAATGGACAGGACAGGCATGGGTTGGTCTGGTCAGTCTTACCTCTACCCACATATGAGCATCCTCGTGAGCCATCCAGACTTCTCAGTGTATAGTTCTGGTTATAATTCCAAAGAGGAATATTTGAAGCTGCTGGTCTATAGACTTCCACATGGCAGACCAGATGTCTGCGACATTGACCAAAGCCCGAGGTTTAATAATATTACCTCTCAGATCTTGAGGAGCATTCTGTGAGGCAAAGGAAATGATTGAATTCATTCCATTGTGCTGATTGACTTTTGGCACAGTCTCATCCCAGAGCTCTCCTTGAGGCTGGGCTATTGCTACCACCGAGAGGCCTTTATTGTAACCACGCCATTAGGCAGCCTGGACCAGGCATTTAAGAGAATCTCTGTAAATCAAAGACCTCATGGAGCTAATAGTTTTGCTTTAGAAAACTGAGCAAGTTTCCCCAAAGATCAAGCTGTCACTTGTTCATGTAAAATTGAGATTATGCTAGATCCAGGTTGACTATGCTCTTCAATGTACAATTTCCATTTTCCATAAGGACTATTAGTCCCTTTCATTGTTAATTACTGAATCAATCTGACTTACCACTAAATGGGCTTCATGAGTCAGGGGGTCAGTTTCATAAAGCAGGAAAATAACAGCTTTTTTTTTTTTTTTTAAGTGGCGTATTTGGGGGCTTCACCAAGCAGGTGGCACTATTCTATTGGGGAATGGCTTCTCTGACTTTCCACAGCAATTACATCCTCAAAGTCATGATACCTCCTCCTCTTCCTGAGAGTTTATGTTGCTTTTTCTGGACCAGCTGGGAGGGGACAGAGATCACCTCTTTACATGTCTACATGTGTCTAGCCTTGAGTTAGGAGAATTCACTTCTCTGCTTAATGGATGGAAAGGGCAAATGTGTCAACAACAGTTAACACTTCCTATTATTTTCAAAGTCACAGACAACAAAAGTACTATCAGTATGCTTCCAGGCTCTATAACAAGACCACTTAAACTTCTCTTCATATTGCAAAGCACCATTCGTTAAAACTTAAGCAATTTATCGCTACAAAAACATAGACCAAATTGTGGAACATATGAGTGAGTTTGGGTACAGCAACATGCTATTCCTTGCCTACGAATCTGAGGAAAAAACTGTATGGGGAAGAGAACGTCACCTTTGGCCACGGTTTCCTGCCTTTGCGTTGGCCACCTCAGCTTTGCCTTGTGGTCTTCAGCTGCTCCTGTTGCCCACACTTTCCTTTTTCCTGAAACCTGGTGGAAGGGGGACAGAGGAGTCTAAATGTAACAGACTCATAAAAGCTTGAGTCCTTGCCTTCTCAGTGGACAGCCAGAGGATGTAGGCTTTTAGTGTTCCTCAGAAACAGGGAGATCTTGGTTTCATCATCTTTCTTCGGTAAGTAGCTGATGTGAATGCATATGATCAGAGGGAGAGGGCGATTCGATGCTGCATTTGCTTTATGTTTGGAATGGCTGCCTACTTGTGTCTACCTAAAGAACGTCTTAGGTATTTTGCTCGAACTTCTATATTGAAAATCATGAATAGTGGTTTATTTTTTTGAAAAAAAAAAGTTTATTTATTTTTTTTTGAGAGAGGGAGAGGTAGAGAGAGAGAGCACGTGCTCTGGCAGGGGAAGGGCAGAGAGAGAGGAAGGCACAGAATCCAAAGCAGGTTCCAGGCTCCAAGCTGTCAGCACAGAGCCCGATGTGGGGCTTGAACTCATGAACCGTGAAATCATGACCTGTGCTCAAATCAGATGCTTATCTGACTGAACCACCCAGGTTCCCCAAAGGTGGGTTTTTTGTTTTTGTTTTTTTTTTCATTTTTGCTTTAAGGTGAAGTTTTAATGTATATTGAGGATAAATTATCTAATATGTATTTCATATGTCCTGCCGAGTTTGAAATTTGTGTAGGGAGCATCTAACCACTAAAAGACTCTAGGGGTTTTTTTTTCTCATCTTTTCTGGAATGCTAGGAGTTTTAATATTTGGACATTATGAATCATTTACATTTGAAAGAATTTCGGCAGTCTATAATCATTGCAAATATTTTCTATATTTCTGCCTCTTAAATTTTTGAAGGCATTATTTCTAGTCATTAATTCCCGTGTTCCTATATGTTTCTAGACACATGGCCATGTGTACTTTGGCATCTTGTACCAAATGTCAAATTTAACCAAATTTAAATGCAGAAGCAGAGGCAATAGCTAACATGAAAAGTGAAAATAGCATTTTAAAATTGCTATTTAGGCGCCCCTGGGTGGCTCAGTCGGTTATGCGTCCGACTTCGGCTCAGGTCATGATCTCACGGTTCTGGGTTCGATCCCTGCATTGAGTTCTGTGCTGACAGCTCAGCACCTGGAGCCTGGTTCAGATCCTGTGTTTCCCTCTCTTTCTGTTCCTCCCCAACTCGTGCTCTGACTCTCTCTGTCTCAAAAATAATAAAACAAACAAAAATAATTTTTAAATTGCAATTTATAGCTAGCTTATTCACAAAAATGTTAATGATGGTTTATCATTTCAAGATCTATTTCTCTGCTTCACATTATACCTCACAAGTGACACACATTACCGAATTTCCCAGTTGTTGTGTTTTATAGACTGTTAAATGGATTGCAAGATTATAAGGACATTAATGAAAGAGGGCTATAAAAAGTCAAAATATTAATTTTAAAGAAAACTTCAACTGAACAGGGCACTTTTCTAGGTAAGGAAGACAAATAAGCAAGGAAAAGCCTGTGATCACTATCTTCATGAATCTACTAGGAAAACAATGGAATACAATAAAAAATAGTGAAATATATTAAATGGCCCAAAATGGTAAGTGTCATAAAGAAAAATAAAACTGAAATTCCTAGGATTTTTGTAATTAATGGAATTACATGTAAATGGGTGGCCAGAAAATCCTCATGGAGAAGGTGATCTTTGAACAAAGATTGAAAGATGTTAGGTGTTAAGCCATTTAGAAGTGAGACAAACCATTCCAGAAAATTCCAACTCTTAGAGGCAGATTGCCCAGTATTTTGAGGACTGCAAATGGCTATGGTGGAGTAAGTTAGGCAAAGGATGGGAGTTAAAATCAGAGAATAATGGTGGTGTTATTTATTTATTTAACTTACCTGCTCACTCAGGTAAGTGAAAGAAAAAGAGTCAAGAATGCATCCAAGACATGGCTTGAGCCACTAGGGCCATGTGGTTTCCATAAACTGGGAAAAGGAAGACCATGGCAGGCAGCTGGATTAGAGGCAAAGATCGGGAATTTGGTGTTGAGTACGCCAAGATTAAAAGATGCCTGTTAGATATGCAAGCAGAGATGGCAAGGGCACAGGTACACATAAAGTTTGAAGTTCAGAGACAAGGTATGGAAAGAAGGCATATATTTTATTAAATGTAGATTTCCATGAATAGTTTTGTTTATTGATTTTATTTTTTGAAGGAGGATTTGGCTCTGAACACTTCATAGAGTCACATATTTGATATACAACATATTAGGTTATAATATGTAATATACATGTGTATATACATATATGTTTGTCAATGTATATTTTTGTGTTAGCTTTTGCCTACTAGGAATGTAATGTATAGCTTTTATTGGAATGCAGTGATGGTTCATTTTATGAGTCAACCTGTCTACGCTATGGTGCTCAACTGCTTTGTCAAACACTAGTTAGATGTTAAAGTGAAAGTATTTTGTAGTTGTGATTAATTAGTATCTACAAGCAGTTGATTTTTTAAAATGTTTGTTTATTTTGAGACAGAGAGAAAGAGTGAGAGAGCTGAGGAAGGGCAGAGAGAGAGGGTGAGGGAATCCCAAGCAGGCTCCACAATCTCAGCTCAGAGACTGACACAGGACTCAATTGCACCAACTGTGAGATCTAGACCTGAGTATAAGTTAAGAATCACATCCTTAAACGACTAAGCCACCCAGGCACTCCAAACAATCAGTTGATTTTTCAGGAAAAGAAATTACCCTTGATAATATTGGTGAGCCTCATCCAAATGGTTGAATGCTTTTGGGAGCAAACACTGAGGTTTCATGGGCCAAGAAAACATTTTGCTTCAAGACTGCAGCATAGAAATTCTGCCTGAATTTGCAGCCTGCCATATTTCTGACTCAAAGTTACATCATATCCTGTCTGGAATTCTAGTCTGAGGTTCTGCTCCAAGAGTTTGGACTTATGACCTCCTCAACTGTATGTGAGGCACTTCCTTAAAATCTCTTTAAAGATAGATACATACAGCCCATTGGTTGTGTTTTTCTGGCATTCCTTGACAGATACCAGTAGACAAAAAGCCTGATCTTTTAAAAAAATTATTTCTTCTACCTCTTTTTCTTCCATCACATAATGCCTGATGCATAGTATGTATTCAACTTCAATAAGTAGTTGAAGAACACAGGATTGCTTTTAGGAACTGGAAGGATTTATGGCATTGTAGATGCAGAGAAGTCTTACAGCCCTACATTGTTATGAGCTCCTGGACTCAGAATAATTCTACATATCTGTCAAGCCCTGTATAATGCCCAGCATACAGGGTGTACCCAAGAGATATTTTTAATTAATAAACAGATAAAGGGTGTTATGCTGAGCAAAATAAGTCAGGCAGAGAAGGACAAATACCATATGTTTGCACATATAGGTGGATTAGGAGGAAGTTAATGGAGGACGATGCAGGAGAAGGGGGAAAAATAGTTGGGAGGAGGGAGGGAGGCAAACCATGAGAGACTCTCGAAGGCTGAGAACAAACAGGGCTGATGGGGGTGGGGGGAGGGGAAGTGGGGTGATGGGCATGGAGGAGGGCATTTGTTGGGATGAGCAATGGGTGTTATGTGGAAACCAACTTGACAATAAACTATTTAAGAAAAAAAGTGTAGGGGTCGATGTTGTTTAGTGTAGTCACAGAGTTGTGCAATTCTGACCCCAATTTCAGAATATTTTCATCACCCCAAGAAAGTACCCCCAAGCAGTCACTCCCCATGCTGCTATTTATCTCTTTGCTTTTGTCGCGGATTTGCCTACTCTGGCCATTTCACACAAACAGAATCATTCGGTGTGTGGTACTGTGTGACTGGTTTATGTTGTGAGGGCTAGACTTTACAACTCTGTGATCTTGTTATTTAAAAACCAATGGCTACACTACACATTTTCACATATTAGAAAGGAATAATAATAAATAGTTGGATGACGACCAGTGAGGTAGAGTGATAGGTGGGGAGAAAGTCCTGGGTCTTGAACAGACTTTTGTATGTTATGGTTCACAGCCACACTACTTACGGGAGCTAAAAGGTGGGAGCACCCATGTGTCCATGGATGGATAAGCAGACAAGCAAAATGCTGCCCATAGAGGCACTGGAATATTATTCAGTCGGAGGAGGAAGAACATTCCGATGGGTTCCACAATGTCATGGACCTGGAGGGCATCGTGCTGGGACTTTGAAAGAAGCCAGTCATGAAAGGAGCAACACTGTGTGATTCCATTCACCTAAGGTACCTTGAGTAGTGAAACTCAAAGAGACAGAAGGTAAGAAGGGTAGTGGCCAAAGCTGAGAGAGAGGATACGGGAGTTATTTCTTAATGGGGGCAGAGTGTGTTAAGATGGAAGGGGTTCTGGACATGGGTAGTGGTGGTGTAGTTGCACAACATTATGAATGTATTTCATCACTAAACTGTACCCTTGAAAATGGTTAAGATGATAAAAAAGAAAGGAAATATACTCTGATGTATTTAGGAATAAAGAGACATAGGTTCAGAAAAAAAACATTAATAGATAAATGAATAAAGCAAATAAAATGATAAAAATTGGATAAAAAAGAGAATGATGAGTAATCATTCTCATTATTTTTCTCTTGAGAACATAGCATATTAAAGAACGAATGCAAGATTATGCACACATAAAGTCAAGATCATACGACTATTGTTTTAAACAACAATGACAAAATTTATTCATGGAAAACACTAGTAAAATTTTTTATGGCATATATTTACAGATAACATGATTAATATTACAAAATGTATAAAAAATAAATAACTAAAATGAAATAAATCTTCTCTGTAATAAATTACTTGTTTAATATTAAATATTATGGTGAGTAATTTTAGAGTAAATCTGTTCACATGCTACATAAATCTGTTGCAAATGTAAATTGGTATCACTCTGTCTTATTTAGAATATGATTTTGGAGTAATAATAAGTTTTGAGAGTCACTTAAATAATAAACACATTTTAAATGACTTCTTTTTTTATATATTTGTCCAGCATATATTTTGCCACATTGTTTAAGAATGAGAAACTTAACAGAAGACCATGGGGGAAGGGAAGGGGAAAATAGTTACAAATAGAGAGGGAGGCAAAGTAGAAGAGACTCTTAAATACAGAGAATAAACTGAGGGTAATGGGGGAGTGGGGGAGAGGGGAAAATGAGTGATGGGCATTGAGGAGGGCACCTGTTGGGATGAGCACTGGGTGTCATGTGTAAGAGCTGAATCACACGAACCTACCCCCAAAACCAAGATCACACTGTATACACTGCAAGTTAGCCAAATTTACAATAAATTATATTTTTAAAAAATGACAAAGTCCTAGTAACAACATAATACCTATTGAATGTTCTTTTTACTTTATGTTTTATTCATTTCATTTTTCCTTTTAACTCAAACAATTATATGCAAGCAAATGTTTTCTAAACTATGTAATCTTATTGATCTTTCTAAATTAGGTCTGACTATAACATGTCACCAAAATCAGCTCACTTTTCAGTAACTGAAGATTGATCCAATATTAATGTACCAGGAATTTTCCAAATAATAACCTGGTCCTGCTTTAAGTTAACTGCTGTTTGTTACCACAATCACTCCAAAATAATTAATTACTTATTCATTTGCTAAGTGATAATAACAAATGGCACATTAAATCAATAAAATATTTACTACATATTATTTAATATTTACAGCTGATTTATAACTTTGATTTTTAAATATGGGATCTATATATAGCAAAGTAAGCAACTTTTGTTATGATTATTTTTGAACTTCATATAAATGGATGGCAAAAATGTCCACCTACATTTCTAAAAGTAATTTTGGGGAGTTTTATTTATAGTCAGCTACTTTTATTAACATAGTTTCTTTTTAGAATTTTTGTTTATTTATTTATTATGAGAGAGAGAGAGTGCACACTCATGTGGTTAGGAGGGATAGAGAGAGAGGGGGAGAGAGAATCCCGAGCAGGCTCTGCTCTGTCAGCACCAAGCCCTACACAGGACTCAGTCTGATGAACTGAACTGTGAGATCATGACCTGAGCTGAAATCAAGACTTGATTACTTAACCGACTGATCCACGCAAGCACCCCACTGACATCTTCTCATTTGTTCCTAATTAATTGTACCATCACCAACAAGTTTACAACTTCCAAAGGTATATTTCATTTAAAGAAATTTCTTGTGCTATAAAGAGATTTTATTATACATTTTAAAAGATCAGATAAAAAGAGATTTCACATTCAAAGTCAGTAACTTAGAAATGGCACGTGTTTCGTTGTGAGCACCGAACAAGTTTTATTGCGATAAGGAGATATAAATAAAACTGTGCGATTGTTTTCTATTTGGAAATTACATACTATATTGTATTTTGTATAATATGGGTACTTGATTAAGCTATACCCTTGGTGAAATATACACCTGATGTGGCTCCTCCATTTTGAAAGGAAACAGCTGTTTTTCTAATGTTCCTGTGGTTTTATGAACACAATGTTTCCTTTATGAGACAAAGTGGATTCAAATGAGCTTTCTCAACTCCCTCCAGAAACAAATTTCTCAAATGTTTTGTAACTTACTATTGCTTGATGAATGTTATCGTGTAGATTATTCTAGGTGTTATGCCTAGAGCTCCTTAAATGCTGCCATTTGCTTGTTTATTTTCTTTTCAGGCTAGGGAATTGCTTTATGAACTCCAAGTCATAAAGGAGAGCAACAGAGTGGGAAGAAAGACATTTGGTATAATACTTCGTTGGCTGAAAAGGAAATTGGATTTTACCTATTGCAAAGGAGGTCACAAATTTTATCGTTAAATGGGCTCAAGCATACTTATTTAATAAGATGTGGGCCTAAAATTGGAGCGTTCTTTAATCCCAGGCCTCAAGCAAATATGCAATAATACATTTTTTTTCATAGAATTTCCACATTTGGTAATTTAAACTTTTATTATAATTTTGAAAGATTGTTTTCCATATTTGTTTTCAACCTTTCTATGTGGATAAAGTACACTTGTTTAAAAACAGTAATCCTTATGTGGGAAGTAGAGTTATTTATATTTGACATAAATTCCTAGAAGTGATTTATATAAGGCAGCTAAAACATATTAAGCCAATGAAAGGTGAATGTCGTTAAACATATATGCCCAGGGCTTTTGCTAGCAAGGATTACAAGGCAGTCTTTCTTTGAACCCCTTAAGAATACTGTCTATGCTTTAGAGGAATTGCATGGAAAGGAGAGAATAAAAATTTTAATTTATAATTGCATAATACTTTAGGCAGCATGCATTTTGAATCCATATCCCTAAATCTAATGAACTAGAATTATCTGGTATCAAATAGCTATACATACATTATTGAATATGAACTGCCTATATATTACATCATGTATATATTATAATTTCCTTTAATAGCTATAGATGCATTATTGCATATGAACTTCCTATATATTACATTATACATATATTATAATTCCCTTTATAGTTTATTCTAAGTGTTCTAAGATCATATTGAAAAACATAGGAGGAAAAAGAAATTTAGCAGAAAAAGATGAATATGAGGATTTCAGAGTCAGTAAGTGAAATGAGTGTAGATATATACCTCATATTGAAAAAACAATAATAAATTTGGCATGACTAACAGTGCTTAGTTCTTAGTGACTTCATGATACATTATTATAAGCATTTTTTCTCCTTTAAGAAAGTGGGAGAAAGAAGTTTGAATGATAAAATAAATGAGTGGAAGCTCTAAATTTCCATAAATTACAGTGGTGAGTGTTAACACCCTCCTTAATGAAACTCCCATGCTGGATCATGTAAAGTTATTTGTCCTGTGAAGGTCTATATAATTGAAGGTGGCTTATATTGCATTTTTCACATGCTTTTAACCCACGAGTTACTTGTGCCCTCCTTACTTCCATAACTATATCACAATTTCCGGGAACTCAAATACCTGGAAAGTCAAACGGACACATTCTCTATACTTTTACCACTCCGTGCACCTCGGTTTCAACTTATGGATTTTTTTCAATCAAACTGGAAACTCTTGGAAGAGAATTTGCCTCCATCTGCTTCCGTCAAAATCCCTCTTACAACTTGTTTGTCTACTGTCGTGCGGAATTTAATTCTTCTCTGCTGCTACAGCTGCTGACCTATTCCCCTGGTAAAACCACCACCTCTTTACCAAGCACCTAAAAAAGCATCTTCCTAACATACAGCTGTTGTGTGTAACAGGTTTTATTGCAAGTTTCTGTTTACTCAGTGGTAGTTCTCCAGAGTTTAGCAAAGAACACAATTCAAAACTGGAATCGCTATCTAGAAACCTGCTGCTTCTTGACACTGGAGATTTCTCATGGGGGCTGGGATGGTATTCATTTCCTATACAATGATCTTGATCAATTCCGCTCTAACTCTTTTTTCAAAGTTTATTTTGAGAGAGACAGAGCATGAGCTGGGGAGGTGAGGTGGGGGAGGGAGAGAAAGAAAGAGAAAGAGAGAGAGAGAGAGAGAGAGAGAGAGAATCCCAAATCAGCTCTGCAGTCAGTGCAGAGTCCAATGTGGGGCTCGAACTCATGAAACCATGAGATCGTGACCTGAGCTGAAATCGAGAGTTGGATGCTCAACCATCTGAGCCACCCAGGCACCCTAATTCCCCTCTCTGTGCAAACCCTCTTTCTCTAAATTCCTCTTCTCTCTGATTCAGTGCCCTGAAACTCTATTCTTTGAAGCCCACTTATGGGAGACCCAATTTTTACTAATTTCTTTATTTCCCACTTATATAATGTTCGGGGAAGTCTGTTTATTTTTATCAAAATGTGTTTTTTTTATTAAAGTAGTATTGTCTTCCTATAGATATCAGTTAAAACAATATATATCTCGTTATATTTATTTATGGATTCACAATTGAATACAAGTAAACCAAATGCTAGAGCCAATGTGCATAAGGTACTTGTTTGCAAATAAAAAACAACTATAAAATGTTCAATAATCTCTATGATAGCATTCAAATAAACATCAATAGCAACACCTGTTTGCTGATGTTCACGACTATAAATTTAGGTAAAATGAGACACTTTGCATATTACCCTTTCCTAATTATATCTTTTGTTAACACAGTCATAGTATTTCTTGTAGAGTTCTTGCACTCAATTCTCATGTGGCCAGGAGGTGGATTCCCCCCCACCCCACACAAGCAATTCTTGGACACCGCCAGGGTGTCCAATAATTCAAATCAGTTCTGACATTATCTACCTGATGATGACATCACTTCCATAGGTTAAGGGTTCAGCCCTACAAGACTGACTCCTAATCTACTGTTTCAGACTCTAGTCACAAGCTCCAGGTTATTATTACCTATGCTTCTGAATGAGTGACTACAGATTTGAGGTTCTAACAATCTCCTCCTTGGGTTTGATTAATTTATTAGAGCAGCTCACAGAGATCGGGGAAACATTTATGTTGACCATTTATTAAAGGATACGATAAAGGATATGAATCGACAGCCAGATGAATAGGCATACATAGGGCAATGTCCCAAACAAAGGGGCCCCTCTTCCCATGGAGACTGGGTCCTAGAGTGGCAGTATGGAAACTCTCCGAAAGGGACCAGGAAGCTGTCCTGTGGGGGTTTTGTGGAGACTTCATTATGTAGTCACTATTGGCTAACTGAGTGGCTATTGGTTGATTCAACCTCCAGCTCCTCTCCCCTCAGAGGTTAGGGAGTGGATATACCATTTTCCAATCCTTTAATTACTTATTTGGTCCTCCAGGCTACCAGCCCTTGACCTCTGGTGGTGTTTAAAAGTCATTTTCAGGGGCGCCTGGGTGGCTCAGTCGGTTAAGCGTCCGACTTCGGCTCCGGTCATGATCTCGCGGTTCTTAGGTTCGAGCCCCGTGTTGGACTCTGTGCTGACAGCTAGCTCAGAGTCTAGAGCCTGTTTTGGATTCCGTGTCTCCCTCTCTCTCTGACCTTCCCCTACTCACACTGTCTCTGTGTCTCTCAGAAATAAATACAAAAATTTTGAACAAAAATTTTTTGTTATTTACTTTCATTGTAGCACCTGGGTGGCTCAGTGGATTAAGCATCGGATTTTGGCTCAGGTCATGAACTCACAGTTTGTGGGTTCAAGTCCCTGTCAGGCTCTGTGCTGACACCTCAGAACCTGGACCCTGTTTCAGATTCTGTGTCTCCATCTCCTTCTGCCCTCCCCTACTCACACTCTCTTTCTCTCTCAAAAATAAATAAGCATTAAAAAAATTAAAAGTCACTTTTACTAATAACAAGACACCATTCAACTTTATGGCTCTGAAGCATTTTCAGAAACTATGATAAAGACAAAATATATCTGAAAAACGTATTTTTCTTATAAATCATTATATCACAATATTATTGTGGGTAAACATAATAGGTTCAAAGTTATAGTAAATTTTTTTGATATGTTTTCCATGAATTTAGATATTAATATCAATACCAAGATTCTTTAATCCTCTAAAAGGTAAGTTTTCTTTAATTCACAAAATGACACTTAGAAGTGCATTGCTTCTCATAGTGCATAGGGGTGGGCCTTTTAGTTTTCCTCTTCATAACTCTAGACCAAATATTCTTGGAAGGTATACTCACCTCTCCGAATCTATTTCAGTTCTCTCTGTATTCCGGATATACCATTTATTTCAGCGTGGAACAAGTACCGCATATCTCATCATGAGGTGAGAGGGTGTTTAATGCAAAGAGATCACAATGGCTAAACTCCTATGTGTATTACATATATAAAAAGTATTTTATTGGTTGATTTGGGGATGCAACTTCCCACATAAAAATAAATAAATAAATAAAATAAATAATAAATAAATAAAAAGAAAGCAGACTTTATTTTAGATTTACACAACAATCGAAAAGATAGGGCAAAAAGTTCCCATCAATGCCATACCTGAGTCTTGCCTGTTAACAGTTTCCATTAATGTGGTACGTTTGCTAGAATTAACAGATCAATATGGGTGAATTCATATTAACTAAAGTCCATTCCTCATTCAGATTTCCAGTAGTATTTTATGTATATATATATTTTAATTTCTAAGGAGTTAAACATTTAAATTATAATAAGGCCACTAATTTCTAAATAAGTTGTTGCCTATATACACACACACATATATATTTTTTTCCCTTTGAAGTAAATATTTTAACCATACAGATTGCTTTAAGAAATATTGTGCTATTCTGGTAACATGGCATCAGTATTTTGTCTTTAGATATGACTTAGAAATGGCCAGAAAATATCTTTCAGAATCTGAAAGACAGATAGAAAATACGAAGGATATCTCGAACTACCATGGAATTTATTTTTAATTCTTTCAAAGAGTTATCTTAAACTGCTTCTATCTATGAAAAATTTTGTTTCTGATTTTGTTCTGTCTCAGTGTGAGACTATATCCACAGCAAATGGAAAAACATGTATTTGTAGGATAAAACTAACTGTAAGCCACACCTTAGAGAGCCTCATCCGTCATGAGATAGAACACGGCCAGTCCGCCAGTAGACTCAAAGGTGCCATCTCCATTCGTCACACTTGCCCTTTAAGACATATCCATTATCATAACTTTTGTGATATCCATTTCCTTGCTATTTTATATCATTTTGTTTCCCTCTGTTTGGGAACTTAATATAAGTGTAATATTAACATATGGTTATCTTCTGTATCTTCATTTGTTCAAAAATTTTTGAGAGACTTTGCTGCATGACTACATGCAAAGTTTTTCCATTTCCAATGTCTGAATATTCCTACAATGTTTGAAAATACAGTTTGGTTATGTATTATGCTGTTGGTAAGTATATATATTTATTTATGGCTATGATTATGATTATAGACATATGATTATGATTATGATATATTATACATATGATTATTTTGTTGGTGTGTGTGTGTGTCTATGTGTGTGTGTGTGTGTTTAGGTTGGAAAGTGGCTCTCTTATGATCTCTCTCTCTCCAGGAAGGAAAGAAGGTCGATTATATATAGTCTTAAATTCATGTAAATATGTTAAAAACAGAAGTTCTGATACACTAATGATTTTGTTCAGTAGTAAATCCTTATGTATGGGATGCTTTTGGCCAGATGTCTCTACTTTAGAATTACTTATTACTTATATGAACGTAGTATCTGTAGATTCATAAGGCATGGTTCCTGGGAAAATTTTATAGAACTCTGCAAATATCTGGACATAAAATAAAAATTGTGTCCTAATATCAACTGATTCCTTCTGTGACATGCCTGCTGTGCTCATTCAGATGTCTCATCTTTCATTCTCAGCAATTAGCATGTGTCTGATGGAGAAAATATTGGGGGGATTATGTAGAGTCTTCCAGATTTCTCGTGCTTCTCCTGGGCCTCTTCATTGCTTGTATCCTAGAAATGATTTGTAAAATGTGTTATTGGCAAGATCTTGGATTTGTGTGAGTCTGACGGTCACAGTCTTATCGGTTATGCTATCTCGGGAATTGGCAGAGCTGCTGGGCCTGAACAGGTGCATTCCAGCTGCTGGAGATGTAGCTGACAGTGGCTTACAGCATCCTTCCTGCTCAGCGAAACTGCCCTTGGCCGGTGGGAGCCACTTTGCTTCGAGACACCTGCATGGAACGCTTCTCACTCACTGTGTTCTCTTGACACTTGACATGCCCAGCCTTATACAGTACCTTCTTTCTTCTTTCTGCTCTTCTCCTAATGATTAGGCAGATTAAATGAACTTTTCTGAATTTGTTCCTACTTATCTCCCTTTTCACCCAGCTCCTTATGTCTGTTTATCATCTTTTTTTTTAAGTTTATTATATTTTGAGGGAAAGAGAAAGAAGGATGCTGGAGTCCAGCTCCGGCCAGGCCCAGGGGTCCCTGAAGGATGGACGGTGTTGGCGAGGGAGGGATGAGAGAGATACGAGATTCTTTCTGGTTCACCAGCGAAGCCTCTCCACACTGTCTGAGACTCAACCTCATTTTATGATTTAGTGTTTGGGGGACAGCACAGAAGCAGCGTTCTGATGATAAATTCTTTTATCAGTAAAGACTTTCTAGAACATTAATATGCAAAAGGATGCCGGTCCATAAGCTGGGTATTATATTCCTAGTTGGGGGTCATCCAGGGGAATAAAACAATTACTCCACATACAGATGGAGAACACAGAAGTGTTTACCAGGACATACACATTTTCTGAAGGCTCCTCTGACTTCTTGGCTTTTTCATCATTTCATGGAGGAAAGAATACGTGCCTCTACATTCATGGCCTCCAATTTTCTACTTGTACTAACTGACTCAAATTTCCTACCTCGAATAAAACAGATTTCTCTGGTGGTGGACATTGTCATAGTCTATTAGAGCTGCTATAAGGAAATACAACAGATTAGATAACTCCAAAACAACAGGAATTTATTTCTCACAATTGTGGAGGCTAGAAGTCCAGGTTAGGGGTGTTACCCTGGCCAGGTCAGGACTCTCTTCTGGGTTGCAAACTTCTTATTCTAGCCTCACATGGCAGAGATGAGGGAGCCCTTGCCAGACCTTTTTCATCAGAACATAATCCTATTCATGATACTCTACCATGTAAAATATATTTTTTTGACCATGTAAAAATATATTTACCAATTTATTTTATTCTTGAAAGCAGAAACCAATTTCTATTCACAGAATTTATCTAGAATGCCTACTTATTTGTTTGTCATTTATGTATCATATGCCTATGATGTTGGCATAGAATTGCACAGGATAGTGAAAACGTTCTGGGCATAATGGACCACCAATTCTGACCTGAAATGGATTCTTATAAATCATCAGGTGGTGATACACCATATGAATAAAACTACAGTGGGGCTGTTGTGCCCAATTCGTGAGTCCCCAGAGACCCCCAAGGCGCTGACACCGATGCAAGTACAAAAGGCTCTTTATTACAAGCTTGAGCCGGGGCTCACCCGCCTACCGGTGTCGTGGCAGAAGGTGAAGCCCCGAACAATAGCGAGTAGGGTTTTTATGGGGTCAGGGATAAGAGTGTTACAGTGCACACATTGTACGTATAGCATCATCACATAAGTACCAATTACAATTGCACAGTACCCCTGGTAACAGTTTTGACCATTCAGTATCTGTGAGGTGTTCATTACTTTTGGTGGGACCCAATCATGACCTTTGAGGATCCTTTGAAAGTGACCAATTATGATGTGAGTTCAAACGGCCCACGTGGGTTCAGGCAAGTGGTGAGTAATTGGCTAGTTTGTACAAAATAACTGTCTGCAGTTCCCAGCCCTGACTCAGACCATAGGAATGTTTTTTGATTAGCTGATCTGAGGGCGGTCCAAGGATGGCTTCAGCCTTGAGCAATCTGAGGCTTTTCCTGGAACGGGGGCTACGTGCAGCCCGAGGGTGCTCTTAATGGAGGCCTTAATCTCAAAATGACGTTACTTAGGCTCTTCAGGGCAATGGGATAAGAATACCTTTGATGGAATGTGTTTGCATTTTTTTTTTAATTTATTATTTCTAGGAGAGAGAGAGAGAGACAGCGTGAGCAGGGGAGGGTCAGAGAGAGAGGGAGTCACAGACTGAAACAGGCTCCAGGCTCTGAGCTGGCAGTCAGCACAGAGCCCGACGCAGGGCTCGAACCCACGAACCGCGAGATCATGACCTAAGCGAAAGTCGGATGCTTAACCGACTAAGCCACCCAGGCGCCCCAGAATGTGTTTGCATTTTTAATAGACTGGTCAGGCAAAGCCTCCCTTATATGTATGTTCTAACATTTTAAATGGGTCATTCTGTATGCTGTATTGATAATAAGACATAGAGAAGCAGATGTGAAAGCACAGGGAAAGATGTTTGCAGAAATCCAGAAGAGATGTGATAAAGACTAATATCAAGATGTTAGCATTGATGGTGCTGAGCCCTGAGGAGGAATCATTCATTACTGGATGCATTTTGAAAGTGAACATTATATATTGTTAATATATTGTATATGGGTTGGTGGATTAATATAGGAACTAAGGCTTATTACAAGGATCTGTAGACTGGTAATACCATGGACTAAAAGGGAAATATACCAAAAATGCCAATTTTTGGAAGGAACACAGGAATTTTGTTGTTATTTATGCAAAATTTAAAATGAATATTAGTGGTGAAACCAATAATACAGCTGAGTCAGGATAGGGCTAATGGAAGGGGATATACAGATGATTATGAAAGTTATTCATTCGATCAGAAAGGAATGAATGTAAGAGATGAGAAGGGGGTTAAAGACCACTGGGACATTCCTTTGTTTAGAATTTATGGAGAGAAAGATGCATCATTTCACTATCTACAAAGATATTCATATAGAGAGGACTATCTGCGAAGGATTACTTTCTGCATAGGTGTATTTCTGATACTTCCTTGTAATGCTCTTAAAGTATTAATTATTTCTTCATACACTGTAATTGTCCGTCTAATGCCCCACACCCCCACCTTTTTTTGGTCAGAGATTAGTGATTGTCTTTTAAACTTTTCTGTCCTACCCTTAAAATATGAAATATTCAGAATTTGAGCAGGGAATGATGTAGAAGCACATGAATAGTTCTTTGGATGCTATGAAGTCATCAGATTCTAATAAGAAAAGTAGTAAAGTTGTTACTGACAATATCACCAGTTGGTGTGAGACTCATACTAGTTGCCAAAACAAAACAGAAAGATTTTCTAGGCCATCATTCTGCTCCTTCTTTTTAGCAGCAGTTTGTTATAATGCTAATAATATACACTCATGAAGAAAACATGTAATAAAATCTAAATAAACCATCAAGTTGGGTTTTATAATACTAGAGCAATGTACCCAAATGTGCAAAGTGTTTTCCTACTTTGTTACAATAAAATTTTATTTATTTATTTTTATTTTGCAAATGAGAGCACAACATTCATCAAAGCCACCAATTCCTAGCAGACTACAACAATTTTTGAACACAAAGAGAAGATTGTATACAATTCCTCTCTTGGAACAGATACTGATTTTCATCGACCTTCTTTAAAGTGTTAAGAAAAAATAGTTTATTATCTTAGAGAGATTGAATTGTATTTTTGGATAATTTACACGTGTGGAATTATTTCTGTGAGAAGAGAAAAATCAATGTTGCAAATTTGGTATCTTAATTTAGAGAGACAAGGGAATTCTATTAATAGGTCTTGGTGTTTTATCTCTGTTGTGTTATTTCTATTAAACTTTTATAAAACTTAATAGTACATTATACACAGGGAAGCAGTTGTTCTTTATTAGACTACAATGTTTTACGGATGCTGTAGGTTAATTGTGTCAGTGTTTCAACTTAAGAACTATAATTAATACGACCCTTCGATTTCCCTGTGGGCACAGGTGTTCCTGGATATACAGATGAAATGCTGTGACTAGTTTCATAATTGAGAAGCAAACTTCATAATAATGAAATGTTCAGAAAGTATGAATAGAATAACAATTACTTCATGAAAAATATAATTTTTAATATAGCAGAGAGAGGACTATAATACTGTTGTACGATTGTTGGATCTAATAGCTGATACAAGTTTCATATGAATTTAAGCGGATGCAAGAAAATTAAAGGAACATATCTTTAAAAACTCTTCACAGTTATATGGTAAAATAATAAAATGAATCTAAGTTCAGTGGTACCCCTTGCTAAATGAAAAAATAAAATGAAAGAAATATCTCATTTGTGCAAGTTGTTTTCTAATTTGAACACTGGTTGTTGATTGGTATTTCCCAAACATTGGATGAATCTTTAAGATTTTGGGGTGCCTGGGTGGCTCAGTCAGTTAAGAGTCTGACCTCAGGTCAGGTCATGATCTCACCATTTGTGATATCAAGCCCCATGTCTGACTCTGTGCTGGTAAGTTCAGAGTCTGGAGCCTGCTTTGGATTTTGTACCTCCCTCTCTCTCTCTCTGCACCACCCCCACCCCTTGCTCATTCTCTGCCTCTGTCTCTGACGGTTTCTTTCAAAAATAAATAAACATTAAACAACTTTAAAGATTTCTGCTTATATACTTTAAAACTTTTGAAAATCAGGGTATTCCTGAAGACTAAATGTAATTCCAATAAATGCTAGAAGGAATGACATCCAAAATAGACTTCATAAAAATATAGCCTGCATTTCAAATTATTTCTATCAAAAAGAGGTAGGAAAATTTTCTCAATACGTTCTTTGCTTTTTGTTGTTGTTGTGGGTGAGTTGGAGTCTTATATCTCCCTGTAATTTCTTCTTTATCTATCTTTAATTTAGATTTACACACACACACACACACACACATACACATACACACACACACACACACACAAGATTTGGACAACAAAATGAAGTCTTAATTCTAATGATAAAATAAGCTATAAACTAACAATAGTACTTTAGATAAGTCATCAAACCCAAAGTTTTTTGGGCTGTTTCTGAACTTCTGTAGGTCAGAGATTGTTTATTATTATTATTTCTAACATCCCCCCCACCCACTTGGACTGACAGAGAGACAATTGGCACACTTTGTATTTCCTCTACCTACATCTAAATTCTAAATCTAATAGTGGGGGGCACTCCCCTTTTACTGTAACATCATGCTGGTAATTGGAGAATTAGAGCATTCTGAACTAGGCTAGTATCTATAGAGATGTGAGTCAGCTCTCAGCATCCTGCCTCAATTTGGTGAAGCATCCCTGTATTTGGAATTATATTTCATAGATTGTGACTTGGATCTATGGTGTTTTTAATTAAAGGCAAATGGAGCACCCTAAAGGGAAAGGAATAATCCAGGAAGCATAACTGTGTGAGCAAGAACATTCTACGGCAAATGACAAAATTCAGTGTACCACTTACTGTAACAGATTCCTAGCCTATTTCTCAGGTATTTTTCAGGAAAGAGCTGATCCTAAAAATAAAGAAAAGAAGAGAAAAGAAAACAAAAGAAAAGAAAATAAAATAAGAGAAGAGAAAATAAATAAAATAAAATATCTAAAGAAAAAAAAAAACCAAAACCAAAACCAAACAAAACATATTCCAGCAATAAAACTATGGTAGAATGAAAAGAGCACCAGTGTGAGACCTCTGGATATTGACAACATTTAATAAAATCTATGAATTGGAACAAAGAAACCAAAACCAAAAAGTAGAAAACAGAAACTTTAAGTACTACAAAATGGAATAGAAGGAAAAAAGTGAAACAAATATATTTGGTAAGTGATCCCAAAGAAATTCTTAAAGTAATCACCCAAAAGAGGACCTCAAGAAAGTCATTCATTTCTAAAACACAAGACTAAAATCCAGCAGTCTTTCAAAGTGGGGGAGGGGGGCACATCCAGAGATAAAGTCTTTGTAAAGAATTAGCTAATTTTGAGGCATGAAATTTCCCTATCAATTTTCATGTCCACTACTTCCTGAATTCCTCTCTTTCTCTCCCTCTTCCTCCCCCTCCTCCCTCTTATTTGCAGGGGGTGCTCTTAACCTCTTATTTCCCCCCCCCTGAGTCTGCAAGATCAATTATGAAAGTATGTGTTCAATACACACTATAATTTTTGAACTCTGATTTGAGGATTTTCCCGTTTGTGCTATAAAATACAACTCACTGCTATGGCGCTACCCCTGGTCACCCCTGCCGAGGACCTTTGGGAACCTGTGCTGTAGATGTCCATGCACGTGCAAGGCATCTTGACACATATCTTCATCTTAAAATGCGATTGCTTCAGACAAATAGGGTTTGCACAGTTTATTAGTTTTTGTAGAATATTTTATTGCAAAACTACGGTGATTATCAGTACTGTTACAGTTAAGGGTATTTTTGTCTAAGGCACCTGCTCCTCTGCTCCCTGGATATACAAAATCACACAGTGTTTTGTAATTTTCAAGAAAAGAACAAGATTTTCATGAAATAAATTGAACAAATTGGTTGTATTTGGGAAGGAAATCAGAGTACCATTTGCGATTCTTTTAACATGGGGGTACAGAAAATGCAGAGGATAATTTTTTTTGTTTGATATGGAATATGATAATTGCTTTTCTGAAATACAACATTTAGATCTGCTAGGAGACTGACTTGAGAAGTGAGAATAAATTTGTTAACGCTTGCTCTCTAATAAAAAAAAAATTAAGAATGTATTAGTAACCTGCTGTTGAAAAGGAAAACCTGAGCTTAGTTCAAAAGTTATTGCATATTTTTATTAAAATATAACAAGCACAAGAATGTGTACGTATATGTTGAAAATTTTATATTGTAATAATGACTTGGAGAAAGAACTGTTATGCCAAAGGAAAAATAAAAGTATTAAGATTAAAATATGGCTGTTAGAAATCTTATTCTAGCCTATCTGAGGAAATAATGAGTATCTTCAGGGGCAGACTCACACAAACATTATTTCACTCTTGGCAGAGGATATGTAGACTATTAATGGAAGATACCTATTAGATTTATAAGGCCTCATAGCAAAAATCATATAGGCTACCTTCATGCATTGTTTTAATTAAAAATCTTAACTGAAAATGTGCAGCAACATATCATTACACTTAAAGATAGAACCTCTACTCTATTGAACAGATGATAAATACCATTCCAGATACTTTCTATATGCCTGTCAAAGGTAGTTTTTAAGCCAGAAAAGAGGATAGTCAGAGTTTAAATATTTTATTCCCTGTTTATATCCATAAAATTTATCTTCTCAGAGGTTTTATGAAATTTGAAAGAATTGGGTCCATGAAACATACACAGATGACACGAACACATATGGCATGCAATGTCTTTTGAAAAAAAGAATGTTTAGAATTTTCATTGGGAAAAAAAAATCAAAACACCACAAAAGGAAGCAAGTTATAATTAATTTATTAGAGGTTTTACTTCTTTGTCTTCCCATGTCCTGTATGTATATCCACACAGCCCTATGCTTATGTATAATTATTTTGAGCAGGACGTAAATATAAAATAAAAACTCAAAGTTGACTTCCCTGATAATCACAGACCAGACTTCTCATTGTGATTCAATGTCTGAACTCTGTTTTTAAGTTATCAACTTCTAGTGATGTTTGTTGATGTTTTTCTGTGAAAGATATAAATCTTATATCAAAATAGAACTTGTCAGAAGTATGTTCTGCTTCATTGCCAACAATTGTGACATTAGCTTTAGCTGTTTTATTAGTTGTATCAATGACTTTAAATATTGTACATAAAATTGTCTTAACTGTTCTTCAATTTAAACAATGTCTCATTTGTTCACATTATGAAAGAGGAAGAAATGCATGCCTTTATATTTCTTTCACTGGTCTTTACAGTATCTCTCAGCCTCTGTACACTATATTTTTCTGTATTTTTAAGTTAACATTATTTATAATTATTGCACTTACATTCTTTCCTATAATGCTTTGACTAGTGGTAATGACATAATTGAAAAGCAAGCACTAGTTTTTATAATATAAGGGTTGTGTAAGGCACAGCCTGTGGGTAGACTAGATAGAAAAAATATGATTTTATGTCATTCAACCCGTGTCACTTGATGGAAGATATCAATAATAAAAATGGAAAATATCAATAATAATAGTCAGTGGGAGATAGAAAACAAAAATATATCAGAAGAAGTAAAAAAAGAGACATTGCCATTAGTACAAAATACATGTATAATTTTAGCTGTAGGTTATTTTCAGCCTCCCTTTCTGAGCTAAGGCTGTTCCCTGATACTTTCTGCTCTGTTACTCTTTTTATAACAATTGGATACTGAATTTTGAGGATCATATGAGTTTTAATTTTTAGTGTGTTGATCTGGTGAATTACATTAATTGACTTTTTTGAATAATAAAATAACATTGCATGTTTGGGATTATACCAACTTGTTCATGTGTATTAACTTTTTCAGATATATGGCTGTGTTTTATTTACTAATATTTTGGTGAAGATGTTTCTTTCCATATTCATTAAGGATATTGATGAGTAGTTTTCTCAACATGCAATATCTTGGTTGGTGTTGGTTTCAGGGTAATAATGAGCTCACAAAACAACTTGAGAAATATTACTTTCTCTTCTAATTTCTTAATCAGTTGTATAGAGTTAGTATTAGTTCTTCCTTAAACATTTGGTGAAGTTCACCAGTGAAGCTGTTTGGCCGTAAGTTTGTTGTTTTTTTTTTCCTTTTGGATTTTTTTGAAACTTTTTAATCTTGAAATAAGTTTATACTAATTAAAGAATTGAAAAGGTAGTTCAGAGTTCCTATAGACCCTCATTCAATCTTTACTTAAGTTAGCATCTTACAAATTTAGGGTACAGTTCTCAATACTAAGAAATTAACCGTCATATACTACAATGAACTATACTACAAACTTTATTCAGATTCTACTTGTTTTTCCCTGATATCTTTTTTGTTTGTTTCCAAGATCCAATCCAGGAAACCACATTCCTTTTAGATTTGGTGAATCCTTAGTATTATACAGTCTGTGACATTTCCTCCACTGGAACTTTTTTTTTTTTTTTTTTTTTTTTTTTTTTTTTTTTTTTTAGTACATCACTCTCCCTGAATCTCCTAATTTTCACCAATTGGGAGTTCTCCAAACCCTGGTTTTAGGGTTTTATGGAAGCTTTATTTTATAGGCAAGANCCTTAGTATTATACAGTCTGTGACATTTCCTCCACTGTTTTTTTTTTTTTTTTTTTTTTTTGTCTTTCTTGACCTTGAATAAGAACATCACTCTCCCTGAATCTCCTAATTTTCACCAATTGGGAGTTCTCCAAACCCTGGTTTTAGGGTTTTATGGAAGCTTTATTTTATAGGCAAGATTGATTAAATCCTCAGCTGTTTGGTGATTGACTTCAATCTCCAGCCCCATTCCTCATGCCAGAGATGCTTAATCACATTGTTGACTCCAGTCGAACTTTCCAAAAGACACGTTATTAGAATAAAAAAGACACGTTTTATTGCTTTTATCACTTAGGAAATTCCAACGCTTTTAGGATCTCTCTGCCAGAAAGAAGGCCAAAGACCAGATACATGTTTTTTATTTTAAATCACAGTATCACCTCCGTATTATGAGTTTGTATGATATTTACTGGTGGTTAGAATGATTTTATGAATATTTGAGAAAATCCTTCAGAGTCTCATTGCAGCCTATCAGAGGATACAACTCTACCTCTTTGAGGGAGAAGTCAAAGAATGTGGATTAACGTGTGTTAACAGTCACAGAGATTAAAAATTTGGGGGAGGTATTCAGGCATAAAAAAGATCTCCTTTTTCTCCTTAAGCTCCACCACTAATTTTAGCATTCAAGAGTGGATCTTCTCTGCAACAATTATTACTCAGATGTTCTACTGGCAATTTCCTGTTTTTCTCATTCCTTCTACGTTTTTAAATTAGAATTTTTCTAAAAGGATGAGTTGGATTTTTTTACTCTTACTAAGTTATTTATTCAATCCTTTATTTATACTCCTATGAACATCTGGGTATTTATTTTATTCTTTGGGTTATAATTCACTATTATTATTACATTTATTTAAAAATATTTTTTAAATGTTTATTCATTTTTGAGAGACACCGAGAGCTAGAGTGTAAGTGGGAGAGAGGCAGAGAGAGAGGGAGACACAAATCTGGAGCAGGCTCCAGTCTCTGAGCTGTCAGCACAGAGCTTGATGAGGGACTCAAACTCATGAGCTTTGAGATCATGACCTGAAGCGAAGCTTGTTGCCCAACCGACTGACCCACCCAGGCACCCCTGTATTTAATTTTTTAATCTCATAACTTTCCAGTTTTGGTCATTGGGAGCCTTTTGAGTTCAGTTCCTTTTGTACTTATTATAGGCCTCATTGAAAAAAAATTTTTTTCCACTTCCCTACTTTTAGGAACCTCATGAAAATTCATTTTGCTTTTCCCTGACTCTGTCTAGGGATAATGATTTCTCCAAGAACCTCTGGCTGCTTTTAATGGCAAATTATACTTTAAAAACTGGATCTGCATAAGTTAGGTGTTTTTCTGCTCCTGAGATGTTGCTTTTTCTAATCCCTCCAATCAGACATACCATGAAATGTAAATTTGTAGTCTAATCCATGTATACACCCATATGTTTATTTATCCATGCATATGCATACATATTTTCTATGTGTATGCATATATATACATGTGTGTAAATATATATGTAATATATAGTATGTATGTATAGTATGCATGTATATATAATACATAAATATGTATGTGTATATACTCATCTTTAAATATACATATATATATACGTATATATATATGTATATTTAAAGATGAATTTATATTTCTGTCTCCAATCTAGCATACAAGATTCGAGTTGGGTAGTTTTTAATACTAAATATAATTTGCTTATTAGATACCATATTATTAGATTTCTTATATCTTTCTGACTGAGTTTTGGCAATAATTGTTTTTCAAGAAGTTCTTCCATTAATTTAAACTTGTCAGGTTTAATGACATAATATTCTTCATAATAGTCCCTGTATTATCCTTTAATATCTGTAAAGTCTGAAATTATATCCTCTTTCATTTCTAGTATTAGAAATTTGTATCTTTGTTTTTCTGATGCTTATCTCTAGAAGTTTATCACTTTTATTGATAATTTAAGAAATTATCTTTAGTTCATTAATTCTCTCTCCTGTTTATCTGTTTTGTTTCATTGATTTCTGCCTACTTGTGTTTAATTCACTTTCTTCTATTATGATTATCTAATTGGAAGTAAAAATCATTGATTTGAGTCTCTCTTCTTTTCTAATATAAATATTTATGCTATACATTTCCTTCTAAAGAATGTGTTAGCTGCATCCCACACTTCTTAGTATATGATGCTTTCATTTTCATTCATACCAAAATGTTTGATAATTTTCCTTGTGGTATTCTCTTCTATTTGTGGATTATTCGGAAGCATGCTGCTTTATTTCTACAGAGGTAGGCATTGTCCAGATACACTTTTGGTAATGACTTCTTGTATTTTTATTATTTTATTATTATTATTTTTGAATTTTTTAAATGTTTATTCATTTTTGAGACAGAGAGACAGAGCATGGGTGGGGAGGGGCAGAGAGAAAGACACAGAATTCAAAGCAGGCTCCAGGCTCTGAGCTGACAGCACAGAGCTGGACACAGGGCTCGAACTCACAGACTATGAGATCATGGCCTGAGCCAAAGTCAGATGCTTAACCAACTGTGCCACTCAAACACTCCTTTGTTATTTTAAACATACTGAGTTTTGGTGTCTGGCCCACAATGTGGTCTGTCTTGTTCACTCAGTCATGTATATTTAATAATATATATTTTCTGTGTTTCTGTCTGTGAAGTTTCACTCAGCATAATGTGTTTTGCCCCTCAGCTCTATTGAGGTATACTTGTCAAATAAAAGTTGTATATACTTATGGTGAACAATGTGATGTTGTAGTTTACATATGTATTGTGAAGTTATAACAAAAATCAAGCTCATTAACATATCCATCACCTCATACAGTTCTCATTCTTTTGTGTGAGAGGGGAGAACACTTAGGATCAACTACCCTGGAGAGTTTCAAGTATACAATTGTGTATATTGACTATAGTCTCTGCACAGCACCTGAGGCCTCTAGAATTTAGTCTTCCTGCGTAACTGAAACTTTGTATCCTTTGATCAACATCTCATTATTTCCCCTACCCATTATTTCTGTTAACAAGGTCACTTCTGAACTTTGTTCAAATTAGATAAAGGTATTCTTTCGGAGGAAGCTGTCTTGGCTCAGTGCATATGACTTCACCAGTAGAAGACAGATTAAATTTTATACCCACCTCACTGAACATCTTCACAGAGTTTACAAACAATAAAACTGGTTTATGGTTGTCTGGTAACCAGTAATCCAAGTCCTTAATACTTTATTAAAATGTATTAAAATGTGAACAGTTAGAAAAACACAAAATAAAGAGCAAAGATGTCTTTAATTTACTGACAATTGAATGTGTTCAAAAGAATATGAGTAAACAGTAATGATCTTTGATTGTCAATTGAAGTCTAATTGACATACAGTGTTATTTAGTTTTAGGAGTACAGCATAGTGATTCGACAATTCTCTACATTATGCAGCACAAACCACAGTAAGTGTAGTTAACATCTGCCACCATACATAGTTCAGTTAAGATATTTACACTCAAACTGTAGCCCTTTTCATTAGATGTAATCTGTGTTAACTTGTGAGTTTTATCCCAGACATTTTTTCTGTTATATGTCAATTAAAAAATATTTAGTTACATAGATATCTCTTCTTATAATCTATCACATTACAGATAATTATTTATTCCTAAAATATGTATTGAATTCCTATTGTGCCAGATACTCTTATAGGAAGTTGGAATACATTAGTAAACACATGCACACACATACACACATACAAACTTGTTCTTACTGAGCTAATCTTTTAGTGGTGAGACATGGACATAAACCCTAATATAAAAATTTTTAAATGTGTATAATTGTTAGAATGTACAAAATAATACAAAAATAAATCAGGGTATGGAGAAACACAGGCCTGAGGACATATGTTTTGTTTTGCAATTGTAATTTACTTATTTTACAGATTTATTTAAATAACATTTTTTAAATTTTATTCATTTTTGTTAATTTTTCAATTTTGAGGGAAGAATCCTTATTAATTTTCTACCTCAAATTCTAGTTTGTTTGAGCTTATTTCTGGTTCTTTATATGAAAGCTTAGATAATTGTTTTATACTTTTTAAAATAATATATATGAATATAATGTAATATTGTGGATTTTCCTGAGTTGTAGTTTAGTTAAATCCTATAGATGATCCTGAACAGTGTTCTTTTTGTTATTTATCTTAAATCATTTGAATTCCTCATTAGCTAGAATCATGTGGAAATGCATTTTTAATATATTAATTGTAAATGTGTTTATATATCTGTGTATGATATTTTTTGTCATAATCTGATAATATTGCTTTGTGGTCAGCGATCATGAAATGCGCAAAATTTGTTTTGGGAAAGTATAGAGTTTTATTTCCTTAAAGATATTCTATGCAGAACTTCTTAGCTGTCTTTTAGACCTTCCCTATCTCCTTACTGTTTATATAATCCACTAATTCCCAGGAGGAATATGTTAAATTCATCCACTATAGTACTATATTTGTTAAGATCATATTTTGTTTACTCACTCAGTCTTGTGTACCTGGAGCTTGTGTTGTGTTAAGAAAAATTCTCAGCTATTGCATCTTATTGATGGATTGTAAACTTTATGACAAAATATATCTTGTCCCTTTTGTATCAGTTATATTGAATTCTGTTTTACCTGATGTTTCAATTAACACAGATTTTTGCTTTTGTGTTTGCCTGTTCTAATCCTTCTCATTATTTGTTTTAAGAAATCCCCAAGGTGCTTTATTTAAACTAGTAATATCTTTTGGCAATTACTAATATGTTTGCCTTACTCTGGGATGTCTGAAATCAACTTCTCCATTTAATATGTGTGTGGTCCTGAGAAACTTGAACTTTTATATGCCTTAGCTTCTTCATGGGGAGTTATGAGAGTTAAATCATTTAACACAGGTAAAACTATAATAATATTGTTTGACAAGCTGAAAGCATTCAAAATCATGACCCATTTTTGACATTTAAAAAATATTTTATCATATTTTAATTGATTAGTGTTTCATCATTCAATATTTAAAATATATATACAGTTAAAATTTGTATTTCTCTTGTAGTTACAATCAAATTTATAATACAGACAGGAAAAACTATATTTACTTTCCTTTACCTAGCAGAGTGTCATTAGCTGCGTATCCTTTGAAAAGGAAAGAACCCTGTCTTACTTTCACCTTTCTTCTCCATATGAAAGTTTCAGCCTGCAAGCACATAATCTAAAAACACAGAGGCATTGTGAGGATTGTTCAAATAATTTACACAAACTCTAAAGGGACTAATCTTGTGAAGTGTAGAAAATGTGTCACCACATGGGGCGCCTGGGTGGCTTAGTCGGTTAAGCGTCTGACTTTCCGACTTTCGCTTAGGTCATGATCTCGCGGTTCGTGGGTTCGAGCCCCACGTCGGGCTCTGTGCTGACTGCCAGCTCGGAGCCTGGAGCCTGTTTCAGGCTGTGACTCCCTCTCTCTCTGACCCTCTCCTGCTCACGCTGTCTCTCTCTCTCCTAGAAATAAATAAAACATTTAAAAAAAAAAAAAGAAAGAAAGAAAATGTGTCACCACATAATTTTTTATAGGGAGAACTCTACTTCTTGTTTTCCAGAATTGTTAAACTTATTATTAGTATAAGACTGCCCTTAAAATAAGCCTTGGGATCTTGGACTTGAAGGTAAATTCGAAGGAAGCTTGATTCTCTGCTACTAGGCACTGAGTGTAGACTTGAATAAATACTTTATGAGTACTTATTACCCACGGCCAGAGTGCACTGGCACCCATGGCTTTTCCATTTTTGTTCCGTCTACAACCGCCAAAGGTACAAAGTCTTTCATTCACCACTGTCATTTTTTAAAAATGTTTTTAACATTTTTATTCATTTTTGAGACACAGAGACAGCATGGAGAGGCAGAGAGAGTGAAAGAGATATAGAATTCGAAGCTGGCTCCAGGCTCAGAGCTGTCAGCACAGAGCCTGATGGGGGTGCTCAAAGCCACAAACTGTGAGATCATGACCTGAGCCATAGTCCGACACTCAACTGACTGAGCCACCCAGGTGCCCCTCACCACTGCTAATTCTAAATCCATGACTTAAACACTTAATCCATGACTTAACAGTGTTATGCTTCTGTAAGTATGCCATTGAAACACACATCCAAAGAGAGTTTTTAAAATTAAAAATACAGGGTGTCTGGGTGGCTCAGTCGGTTAAGCCTCTGACTCTTGATTTCTTCTCAGGTTGATGCCCTTGGTGCAAACAAGCCCAGCTCACTGTCTGGCTCTGCACTGATAGACTGGAGCCTATTTGGAATCCTTTCTCTCTTTTGACACTCCCCTGCTCATGTTCGTTCTCTGTCTCTCTCCCACACAAAACAAGAAATTAAATTAGACATATTAGAACATGGTATTCATATTAGTCTGAAATGTGTTTCTTTTTTCCTGGAAATATTTTGAAATTCTTCCAAGTCAATCTTCCTCCATTAAGAATCCATCACATTGTTTTAATTTTTTTAATGGTTACATGGTATTCAATAATATTTAAACATACTCCTTACCACATCGGTTTCCATTTTTTATTATAATAATAATAGCACATTAATTAATACATAAATTAAAAATCTAATAAAAATGGATTTCATTTTTATTATTGTAAGATAGACTCCTCAAAATGTAATTAGGACCCTAAACATATATATATTCCTTGTCAAATTATTTTCTAAACTTGCCATGGTAATTTATATCCTCCAAGAGAATAACAAAATTCCTCTCTCTGTGAACTTTTCCAAGCACTGTAAGTATAAAGCTTCTATAGAAAGTCCAATGTCTGAGACAATGTTACTTAATAGAACTAGTTGGTTATGCAATGTAAAGCTCATAAATGATTTTTCAATTAGATTTACTTCATCAATCACCTCTGAAAGCTATATATCATAGTCACTCATTATGTCATGGTTTTATAACCTTATTTTTGTAGTTTAAGAGTTTTGCTTTATGTATTTCACTACCATTATCTTTGGTTCATTAAGATTTACAGCTGATATGGATTTCTCAGAGTGTGGAAATTTGTTGAACAAAAACACTGCTGGGATTTTCTTTAAAAGCTGTTGTCCCTTCATTTCTCTCTATTGGTTATTTGTTTTACCAACCTCACAAATGTATTTGCATTTGTCTGATGTATATTTGATTTTTTTCCTTTGCTTTATCTTTGAGTTGATGTGTGTGTGTGTGCTTAATGTTTATTTATTTATTTTGAGAGAGGAAGGGAGAGAGAGAATCCAAAACAAGGTCCTTGATGTCAGCATGGAGCCCAACATGGAGTCAATCCTATAAACTCTGAGATCATGACCTGAGCTGAAATCAAGAGGCAGATGCTCAACCGACTAAGCCATCCAGATACCCCTGAATTGTTGTGTGTTTATTAGAAAATGTATAGCTGATTGTTTTCTTTAATCTATGCCACTTGTATTTTCATGGCTTGATATTTCATTTCTTTTTAGCACTAAAGAATACTCATTCATTGGATATCCAACAGTTTATTTAGCTATTCACCTACTGAAGGACATTTTGGTTGCTTCCGAGTTTGGGCAGTTATGAACAAAGCTGCTCTAAACATCTGTGTGCAAAATTTTTGTGTGGACATGAGTTTTCAACTGCCTTAGTATATAACAAGGAGTGTAATTGCTGGGTCACATGGTAAGAGAATGTTTGGTTTTGTAGGAAAACTCCAAATTGTATTCCAAAGTGGTTATACCATTTTGCATTTTCACCAGCATTGAATAAAACATCATCAGCATTTGGTGTTGTCAATGTTCTGGATTTTGGCCATTCTAATAGTTTGTGGTGTTATTGACGTGTTATTTTAATTTGCACCTCCTTGATGATATATGATGTAGGGCAACTTTTCATATGCCTTTCACTATCAGCAGATCTTTGGTGAGGCATCTGTGAGAGTCTTTAACTCATTGTTTACATCAGCCTATTTGTTTCTTACTATTGAATTCTAATGGTTCTTGGTATAATTTGGATAAGAGTCTTCTATTAGATCTATATTTTGCAAATATTTTCTCCCAGGCTGTGGCTTGTCTTCTTATTCTCTTGACATTGCCTTTCACAGAGCAGAAGTTTTTAATTTAATGACTTACAGCTTCTCAATTCTTTCATGTATTGTGCTTTTGGCGTATCTATCAAGTCATCACCATACCCAAGGTCATGGGGATTTCATCCTATATATTTTCTGGGAATTGTATAGTTTTGAGGTTTACGTTTAGTTTTATGATCTATTTTGAATTTATTTTTGTAAGGGACAAATCAATTTTAAATTTTCTTTCTTTTATGTTTTTAAATGTTATTTTTGAGAGAAAGAGAGAAAGACAGAGCACAAGTGGGGAAGGGGCAGAGAGAGAGAGGGAGACACAGAAGCCAAAGCAGGCTCCAGCAGGCTATTAGCACAGAGCCCGATGCGGGGATCAAACTCATGGACTGTGAGATCACGATGTGAGCCAAAGTTGGAGTCTTGACAGACTGAGTCACCTAGGTGTCCCTAATTAAACATTTTCTATTTCTCTTCCAAAATTACTGATAAATTTCAGGACATTCCAATAAAATATCTTTGGGTATTTTTAAAAAATTGACATAACAATCCTTTTTCTTTCTTTGGGAAAGTACTCAAGTAGTAACACTTTTTATAGTTTGAAAATGAAGAATGGTGAGAACCCAAAGCCTTTTTTGATTGTATAATAGAAATATCATGTTTGAAATAGACATGATGATAAGCAAAGGACTATGTCAAAGGACTATGTTAGGAAAACAGCAAGAAAAAAATTGAAGCATTTAGTAAACAATAAATAAGTAGATCTTAGAGAATAATGTGAAGTTAATGTTTAACAAATAGGCCAAATACAATTCTTGAATACCTGAAGAATATGGTTGAATCATTAGTTGATAACATAATGTCATAGAAATTAACCACAACATGTATAGCTGAAAATGAATGTTGCAGTACTGTGTCCCTCTTTCTTGGGATGATATGGTTACTCATCTCTGCTCTTCAAACATGTCCACTCCATATCCCTTTCTGCATTAGAGCTTCTACTCCCTCAAATTTTATTCTTTTAACATTTCTTTGATGAACAATCTTACCGGCTCCATGATATCTCCACATCTAGCACTAGTTTAATTTGCAGTCTGAGTCACAAAATTTGCAGTCTCTTTTTGATTTGTTAAAAAAAAAAACTCTCATGAAGGATATGGTGTTTCCACCTTGTATTAGGTGGCATTATATGATAGACCTATGACCCTCTAAACTAATTCTGCAGTGTTTATTAATATAGAACAAATAGTTCTCATAGAGAAGAGATTGTTGTTAAGAAATATAGCAAGTGCTGTTAATCTCCTAAAACAATGTCCCATCTTCTCTTTTGCCTTAGTGACCAAATTCTAATTTTGGGGGGTGGGTAGCATTGAAAATAAACATCTTTCTGAAGATTTTTTTTTGCAAATAGCTACAGACACATGACACATTTCTGACAAACGTAAACAGAAGTTTACTGGATGGTCCTTCTAGGAAGATTTTTTTTTCCTGATCAAAAGTACAGCAGGGAATAAAGTTAGAAAGCTCAATCTTTGATGATTTCCCGAGCAGCTATATTATCTTGGAACTACCTATCCCTTGGCTCTTACTTAAAGTAAATCCCATTTGTTTAACCAAATTGCAAACTATATTTACACTTGATACATGTAGTCAAATGCACTTTTAACTAATATAAAATACTTTAAACATATCTACTACACTTCACATCTTTCCCACCTAAACATGTAACTTTATGTTTGTACACATAGTCCCCAAAGGCTTTGTCTATATTGACCAACTCTAGCATATGTATTCACTACAGCAGTCAAACCTTCTGAATGAGAGGTAACACATTACCATATCCCCCTACGAAATGTGGATTTGATGTCATGGGGCCATTTCTCTCATATTTCAAAATACTTATGAGAGAGGTTTATAATCAGTATTAGGTATATGCAATTATCTTAATATCTATGGATTAAATGATATTGACATGTACTATGTCTAACAATAATTAACTGTATTGCTGTACAACTATAGTAATAACAGACAAAGAACAGACACAGAAACAAATCAAAACAAAGAAACAATATATAGAATTCTCCAAAATGCAACCATATTTAAATTTCACAACCAAACATACCAGAACTACCACTTCCTCTGAGCTAAGAACTTACAAATGCATGACAGCCTTTGAAAAAATGCAGTTGTGGATTGTCAGGTAATTGTGAACTACCACCTTTGAACATCAGTTTTCAAATACTTATGAGTTAATGAGCTGATTTCCATATTCAGAATTGCTGCTTTGACTATTAATGGTTGCTACGGAGATATGTCTTCTCAACAATATCAACAAATCAGGGATTCACTCGCATGGAGCTGATGTGATGTAGCAGGACATTTTACACAAAGCACTGCTGACTTTGTTTTTGGAGGGACAAGATTTTGTGCTTGTGGATGTGTGAATAAGAAGAGATACCTGTGTTCAATAGGTCACGGGGTCTTCTGGCAATATGGCCTTCTTGAAGCTTCAGTGAAAATTCTGTCAGAATCCTGCTTGGCAACAAATGTTAAAACCAAGAGGGGATATGGTTTTGCAATATTCCATTCCCTTGCTTGATCCTTGGCGGTTAGACTGCCTGTTTTAAACAGGTATATCTGGCACAGAAGGGAAATGATTGATGGACTTCTGTTGGTTAGAAACAATATGGCACAGAGCTCCATTTTCTTGCACTGTTACTTGCTTAACAGGCCTCACATCAGGCTCCTATTTAGAAGCTATTGACAGAGACGAGATGCAAGTAACACTTGCATATCACGCCCATTCCCCGTCCACCCTCCTCCCTTAGCTTGAATATCAAATATCACTATCAAAATGGGGTTGTAAGGCATATTTGAAACAAAATGTTTGTAGATTTCCAAATTTAATGAAAATTATTAGGTCATAAATTCAAAAAGCTTGACATACCTTAGGGTGGGCAAGGAAAGAAGAAAGGCACTTCTTAATCAAAGTACTGAAAACAAATGATAAGGAAAAAAACCATTAAATGCAATTAGAGAGAAAAAAACCAAATTATAGTCATAAAACAATAAGAAAATTCATTGATTTTATATCCAAAACAGTGAGAGTCAATGGACAGAGGAATGATATCTTAAAGCATTGAAAAATTACCCCAACTAGAATTCTATATCCAATTATAACATCTTTTTAAAAATGAGGTGAATTAGGGGCACCTGGCTGTCTGAGTTAGTAGGTCACATGACTCGTGATTTCAGGGTTGTGAGTTCAGACTCCATGTTGGGTGCGGAGCCTACTTAATAAAATAAAAAATTTTTTAAATGAGGTGAATTAAAGCCATTGTTTAGATGTAAATAGCCGAATTGCTATTCAGAATATTGCTGGATATTTCTTTTTTTATTATTTATTTTTTAGGGTTTGTTTTTGAAAGGGAGAGCACAAGTAAGGGAAGGGCATAGACAGAGGGAGACATAGAATCAGAAGCAGGTTCCAAGCACTGAGCTGTCAGTACAGAGCCTGATGCAGAACTGGAACCCACAAACCATGAAATCATAACCTGAGCTGTAGGTGGATGCTTAGCCCACTGAGCCATCTAGGAGCCCCTGGATATTTCTTATGTTATATAGGAGGTTGCTTATTACTTGAAGGTAGATTGTGATTTTTTGTTTGTTTGTTTTAAATTTATTTAGAGAGAAACAGAGTGTGCAATGAAGGGACAGAGAGAGAGGGAGAGAGAGAGAATCCCAGTAACAGCACAGAGCCCCATGTGGGGCTCCATTTCATAAACAGTGATAACATGACCTGGGCTGAGATCAAGACAGGGCTGCTTGAGTGACTGAGCAACCCAGGAGTCCCTCTAGATTGTGATATTTTCAAATACACATTGGAAAGTGGAGATAATCTACTACAAATTTAAAAAAAGAAGAGTAGCTGACAATCCAATAAGAAAAACAAATGAAATTCTAATGAATAATCAATTAATCCAAGAAATGTTAAGAAAAGAGAAGAAAAGACAGATAAAACAAATACAAAGCAAATACTGAAATAGCAGATATAAACCCCATAATTTTGAAAATGCTATTAAATTTCAATACTATATAACACTACATTTAAACTCAGTTTGTCAGAACAGATGAATAAATATAGATCTAACTCTATGCTGTTAAAAAGAAGCACACAGTAAATATAAAGAATACAAACAGGTTCAACGTAAATGAATACAAAATAAATATCAAGTAAATATTAATGACCAGAAAACTGGTATAGCAATGTTAATTTAAAAAGTAGAATTTAAGATAGGAAATATTACTAAAGATAAAAATGGTATTTATAACACTAAAAGGATCAATTCATAACAGCCATCATTAGAAATGTGTGTTTTCCTCATAACATGAAAGTAAAAGCTGAAAGATCTAAAAAAATATGATCGCAGTTACAGTTGGAATTTCAACACTTTCTCAATAACTGATAGAAAAAATAAACAAAAATCAACAAAAATCTATTGAGACAGTAGGAGATTTGAGAATCATTGTCAACCTGATTAATCTTACACATCAGCGTTACCAGCTTTTATTTGCTTTTATTGTAACTTACTTACATTCTGGAATTGTCACTCAGCATCGGTACTGCAGGGGGTGAAGTGCTTCCAATGAGCTTCTCTCCTCTTCCCCACCACTTCTTGGGATAATTTTCCCAATATTAGCAGAATAAAATTTGCCAAAATGTTTGGAGTTTTTTCAGTCTTCTCAATAAATATAATTCTTACATTTGTATGCTCATTATTTTCCTTACTCCACTTATATTAATTAAAATATTTCATTCCACTCCACACATATTGACTGTATGACTATTTAATATGGTTGATGAATGTTTTAGCATAAAAATCATGATTCTTCTAAGTACTTATGATTAATGACCGGTTTTAGAACTTCTTTAAAATAATAGGAAATAATGGCATTTATCACTGTCAGAGTCCAATATGGCAGAAAAAAATATTATCTTGCTCTTCATTTTAAAATCCTGAGCTTACATTTTGATTGGTCTTAAACTGCTGTTCAGTAAGTTTTTGGTTTGCTTGTTTTGTTTGAATTATTGAGTTAAGAAATGCATTCAGGATAAGAAAATATAAGAAAATATAAAGATTGAAATATAGTATTAGAAATTAAATAAAGTCATTTTCTCATACCTTGTCCCATTCTTATAAGAAAAATCAAAACTGGGAAAACTGAATAAATTTACATATATATATATACTATATTGATGTGTTGGTTATACCAAGATTCCCCACATTCTAGGCCAAAATGGATCCTTTTCTTGGACATGATTCTCATATTTTAACAGTTCTTGTTTGCCTGATCTAAGCTTTATAGATAGCACAGTTGAATGTGGTTAATGTACAATTATTTACACTATTAGGAAATATGAATGGTGACTTCTTGACACTTTGCTTTATAAAAAGGATGAAAATAATTCATTGCTGTTGGAAACCAAAGTACTGTGATATTATATGGTTCAGAACATCGGACTTTGAAAAATCATGCAGAAGATACAATAGTTTGTATACGTAGCTGTTAACAATGGCCACTATGATTTTATTTTGCTTAAGAATACTACCACCTAGAAGTTAAGCATAAGTTTTGTAACTTTGCTTGTTTCTTTCTTTGTAGTGGCATTCGTCCTACTTATTAAAACAGTTGAGTGTTGAAATAATGTTATTACAAGGCATTAAAGCAATGGTGCAGCATGAAATGGATGATTGAAAAACAACGTAAGAGTATTAGCCAAGATAAACGATAGCTTTCAATAACCTACCATATCTTTTTAGGTTATGCTAAGTTGAATTATCTTTAAATAATAGATCAAATGCTTTATAGTGAATTCAAATTCATTTGGAGGTACATTTCATTTTCAACATTATGTTCTTAGAAACTTATGGATGTTTATTACTAAATTAAGTGGCTTATAATTGAATTGGAGATACCAATATCATCAAAAATAATAATTTTTTTCTTGTACACCTTAAAGATCATCTCATTATGCAAATTAGGTCTATCAATTATTATGTACATCCTTTGGATAAGAGGCAACGTATGATTATGTTCCCAGAATGATGCATCTGTTCTGCTTTAATTTAACTACCCATCAGTGACTATAAATCGTTGGGTAATTTTGTCTGATTGGCAAAATAATTTTACAGCACTTTAAGCAATATTGTTGTATATGTGCCTGAATTCTCAATGTATTTTTTTTTCCTGTGGCATATGAAGTGAGAAGATGCTGATAGTCTTATTTCCCTCCTGAGTCATTTAAACTTATCCCAGGAAAAAATAAAACCATCAATTTCACTTTAGGTTAAAGAGTTCTCTAGTATAATAAAATCCATTTTTATCATACTCAATGTTGGTTTTGTATATAATAATAATTTCCTCCTTATATTTTCTTTCAGAAAAATTAAAGCATCATTCTTTATTCATGATGGAGGTACTAATTCTTCAAGTTGTTTAAATAAAAAATGCTAATTGTTGTCTTTTACTCTTCTGTCTCTCTTATACTCTACACCCAAGACTCCATTAAATTTGGTTGGCCCTATCTTCAGTTTAATCATGATCTCTGACTGGTTTCTTAACTTGTCTACCACTGTAACTCTAGTCTAAGCCACCACGAACCTTCATGTGGACTTTAGTAATGACCTCTGACTGACCCCCAGTTTCTTCTTTTGGTACTTCTTAGTCTGTTCTTACCACTGCAGCTAGAGAGATCCTCTGCTCAAAAGCATCAAGTGAAGTTTCATATAATTCAAAATAAAGGTCAAAATCCTTAATCTGAATCATATCATCCTTATGATTTCACCAATGTTCACCTTCTGGCGTAATCTCCTGTCATTTTCCACATGCTTTGCTTTTGAAGAGGATCCAAAATGGCCACTTGATGCTCCTAATGCACACTCAGTATACTCCTGTCTCAGGGCCTTTGCACTTGCTATCTGCACTACAAGAGCACTTTTCCCCTATTAGGGTGATAGCCATGATGCTCACCTTATTCATCTGTCTTTTCAAATATGACTTCTCCAGAGGTGTTCTGGACGTGCTATGGCATGCTCTGTCTCTCTTTTCCCTTTTTGTACTTGGCCTTATGATTATTTATATCATTTATCCTCACCTGACAGTAGACATATGTTGCATAATTATCATCTCTTTCCTCTGCCTTAGAAAAGGGACTCCAAGAGAGGAGGGAATTGGATTTCTTCCCAGCAGTGTCCTCAGCCTTTATGTCAGTGTCTGGTTCATGGTTTACGGTAAATAATTCCTGAAGGAAGATGTTCTCCACCTGTGTGATTATTCAACCAAATGAATTTAAAAGTGAATTTATGTTATTGAACAACACGAAGTGGAAGATTATATGGTTAACTAAGCATTTGAAATGCCATGAACTCTGATTCTGTTTTAACAGCAAAAGTACAGTGTCATAGGTAGATTTTTTCCAAGTGATACATCAAATCACCAGAAGATTTGAAATAGGTCTAATATTTTAAAAATTAAATCATGTTCATGCTATTTTTGTTTTAGTTTTAAGACCATTTCCTGGTAATTATGAAGTAATTTTAAACCTGAAGTCCTGCAATTCTGTCATGTTTTATTTGTCTTATTAAAACTCCATGGTATAGAACAAAATACCTTTATATCACAATTCTCAAGAAATATGTTTAAAGATGAGGAATAATGTCAACAAAATTGTATTTATCTTATAGTCTTCTACTTGAACAGCAAATACTTAAGAAATCAAAAACAAAAATCACAAATATTCTCAGTGAGCAATTTCTTTGAAGAAGTAGAGATATGATATTGTAGCTCTGAGTATAATAACAGCATATTCACCATTATATTACTAAGGAAATATACAAGCAAGGGTGAGCCTTTAGTTTTTCCTATTTTCTTCTAGGAAGAGGTCACTACGGTTGTGATTTTGTCAGGAAAACTGAAATCAGTTTTCATACAAATTATATCATCTCTTTAGGTCAGCCTTTCTGCATTTAATAGAATCTTGATAACGAATAAGTAGAAAAGAAAAAGGAGAGGGCAACAATTAGATTAATCAGTTTTGTTACTATGATAGATGGAAGAGGGATTTAACAGTTATGAGAATGTTAAATATACCTAAAGGAGACAGAGTGGGGAGCGAAGTAGCTTAACCCCTACAAATACAGCCTTCAGCTAGGTCTCCTGCCACCAGGGGAGTGCGATGGTTCATTTTCTGTCATTCTGTCATTGCTCTGCACAGTCTGCCCATATTTTTAATACTATTTCTAAGACACACATAAAATTAAGAAAAATTAATATAAATAGGAGTATATACTTAGAAAGATAGGTCTAGGGATAGATACAGATCATACATGAAATAAGTAAATGAACAATTCTTTTCTTTTCTTTTTTTATTTTTTAATGTTTTATTTATTTCTAGGATAGACAGAGAGACAGCGTGAGCAGGGGAGGGTCAGAGAGAGAGGGAGTCACAGACTGAAACAGGCTCCAGGCTCTGAGCTGGCAGTCAGCACAGAGCCCGACGCGGGGCTCGAACCCACGAACCGCGAGATCATGACCTAAGCGAAAGTCGGACGCTTAACCGACTAAGCCACCCAGGCGCCCCTGAACAATTCTTTTCAAGTTAATTTATTCTGATAGAGATTGAGAGAGAATGAGTGGGGGAGGGCAGAAAGAGAGAGAATCCAATGCAAGCTCCCCATTGTCAGTGCAGAGCCCGATGTAGGGCTCTGAACCCATGAACCATGAGATCATGACCTGAGCCGAAACCAAGAGTTGGACACTGAACAGACTGAGCCACCCAGGTGCCCCTAAACAAACTAAATTCAAATGTTTTATCAGTTTTTCTCCCTCACTTCCAGGGGAGGCAGAGATAAAGCCACATTTATTTCCTTCTGTCCATGTGCTCTTGTGTGTAGTTCTGTGGGATTTTTTTGTTTTTTGTTTTTTGTTTTTGTCTCCTTGAATCCTCAGTTGCCGATATCACAATCAGTGATCACAATCATCTCACCTCAGGAGTGGCCCAGGCCACTTGTTTTCCTCTCCAAGTAACTCTAAATTATGTTCATCATATGTATCTCCCAGTGTTCTGGAGGATGGGAGAGTGTCCTGCCTTCTTCTAGACTCTTCATTGTTGTTTGAAAAGTTACTCATTTCTTCTGGAGGACCAAAGGGATATTTTGTCACTGCTTTGTGATCTCTGTCCAGAAGTTTCACTTCCAACTCAGAGATAATTTTGTAGGTAAAGGAAATCTTTTGGAACTTCTATAAGCTCTGCCCAGAGGAACAGGACACACAACAACAGAAATAACAAAAGTGACACAGCTTTAGTTGTGTGTTATCTCTGAAATATCCTATCCTGTATAATAATAAGTGAAGATTTCTTTTATCTAAGAGGTACCACTTTGCAGAGCTTCTAAAAAACAATCTGCCCGCATTCCTTCCACGTACCATCAAACTGTGGCCCCCCCCATCCCTAATAACACTACTTCCATGTTACATCCAATTATATGGAAGCTTGTTTGGGTTTGCGTTCTGTCAGGAAGGATAAAATGTTCACATTGTCAACCACTAAAGAATTATAGTATTTTAATTTGTACAATTAGTTTGGGCAAAGCTTTAATTCATGCCAATGAATATGGATTATTTTATTGAAAATAAGTTTTCTAAAGTGATTGTAGATGTGTTTTTCAGATGAGGAAGAATAAACAGGAGAAATTTGTCAGAGTAAAAGACAGAGATGCATCGAAGAATTAGGAAAAGAAGCTGAAGAGCAAGATTAAAGGATGTGGTTAAACAAGTGCACGAGCAAAAACCCTTGCACGGGGAAGTTTACAGCTTTAGAACTGACAAAAGATCTTAAGAAATACAATATTGCTCATTAGTAGAGAAACTGAGAAGAGTAATGAGTGAGGTTTGAAGAGTCGGCCATAAAAGAACATATCTGACACCAAGGCACAATGAAATGCAATTAAAATGTTCTCAAGACAATTCGTAAAAGGATGAAATGTATTGCACCAAGTTTTATGGCCTAATAAAACTAAAATGTACCTTCACTCCGTTGGAGAGGTTTATGAAGAGGAAGAAGAGAAGAGGTAATATAAACAGGCGGTTTCTATGGCTTCAGACATACTATCTAAAGGGACAGATGAACTCTCCTTTATTTATAATAAAATAGAAACATACTGAAGTGAAATTACTAAGCCTATTTTTTCTATTGTTTTTAGAATGGAATCAAAGGTATCTATATTGCACAGAAATTTTTGCAAATCAAAATTTAAAACTATAGAATTCTATTTAGAAAATTACCCTGACCATCTATAATTACCTTAAGATATATATTCCTTTCTTTGTAAAATAAGTAGATAATGATAGATAGGTAGATAGATAATAGATGGAAAAATGGAGAGAGAGAGAGAGAGAGAGAGAGAGAGAGAGAATTCATGCTGGTTTCCCCCCAAAAATATTTTTCCAATAAAGTAGGTAATATGAAATAGAGAATAAAATTAGCTCATTCATCTATAACTGTGGATGCAAATTACTGTTATACTATGATAAGACTGACCCATGATTTAATTGCATTTAGTCTTAAGAAAAATAAGGGCAATTATATGGTTCATGTTAACATAATGTAAAAAAAATGGGATGTTATAGGGATCTCATTTCCTGGTCACTTATTAGCAGTATAAAGTCATGTAGTTCTCTGGCCTTCAATATGTTTCTCCATTAAATGGGGTGCTTATCTGCAGTGTTCATTGGCTTTTAGGGTTTTAGTGATGACAATGTGACATTTTGGATCAGCTCGTTGCTGATGAATGGGGTCCTTTTAATAAGAGGGAGGACAGAGACAGAGTAGGGGAGAACACCATATGGCCACAGAAGCAGAGACGGGGACACTGTAGCTGCAGGCCAGGGAACATCATGCATTGCTGGCTGCCATGAGAAGCTAAGAACAGGCACAAATGAAGTTCTTATAGGTTCCAGAGGGAAGGTGTCCCTGATGTCACCTTGATTTTCCACTTCCGGCCTCCAGAACTGTGAGGCAGTAAGTCTGTGTTACTTTAGCCACCTGGTTTGTGGTGCTTTGTGTTGAGGGTCCAGAAAACCAATACAAAAGGGTTTGAGACACTTATGTACAAAATTCTATTCTCTAATAATTAGAAAAATCAACTATTTTCATACAACAACAAATTGATTATTGATGATATTGCAACTAATGATGTCATTCATTTATCTGAGGTATTATTCCCTTGGCGTAAATAATGTCCCGATTCTCAGTTGATTTAAAAAAATATCCTATATTAACATCGCTCATCCTTATAACAAATAAGTGCATTGGAAAAATAAATGTTTTATTTTTAAGTTGTGCTTTTCTTCCATAAGAGAAACAGTAATAGAACACAGTTCAGGGTATCACATAAAGACGGTCTCTAACATATGATAGTTTGACTTACAAATTTTTGATTTTATGAGGGCATAAAAGCAATGCATACTGAGTAGAAACCATATTTTGAATTTTGAATTTGGTTAGTGATATGTGTGTGATAACCCATCATGATGCTGGGCAGGGACAACAAGCTGGGCTCAGAGTCAACCACATGATCATGAGGTCAACAGCCTGTAACCTGACCACTATCTGTACCCATACAGCCATTCTGGTTTTTACTTTCAGTACAATAGTCAACGAAGCACATGATAGTCAACACTTCATTATAAAATAAGCTTTGTGTTAGATGAAATTGCCCAACTATGGGCTAATGTAAGGGTTCTGAGCACATTTAAGGTAGTATGGGCTGAGCTCTCATGTTCCATAGGTTAGGTATATTAAATGGATTTTCCACATAATAGTATTTTCAACTTAGATGGGTTTATTAGGATGTAACCTTATCGTGAGTCAAGGAAGATCTGTACACACATTTATAATTTTAGGGGAGACTAAAAATTATATATTTTGTTTTTCTTTTGGTGTTGTAATGTCAATCCTGTGTCTTTTAAAGTTTTTTAATGTTTATTTTATTCTTGAGAGAGAGAGCAGGCAGAGAGAGAGGGAGACGGAGTATTGTAAGTAGGCTCTGTACTAACAATGCAGAGTCCGATGCTGGGCTTGAGCCCACAAACTATGAGATCATGGCCTGAGCCAAAGGGAGACACTTAACTGACTGAGCCACCCAGGTTCCCCAATCTTTCTGAGTCTTTACATAATAATGATTCTGAGTAGCAACATGTCTGAACTATTTCTAAATTCTTCCTTAGACAAATGCTTGCCCCATTTTAATAATTAATTGATTATAGAACAAAAACAAACAGGGATATTAAAAATACTAAAACAAGTTCATTACTTAAGATATTTTTAGCTGCTATAACTGAAAAACCTTCAAATCTCTGTGGCTTAATACAGTAGTTAATTTAAAACCCAAATGACCATGGAGTTCATGGTCAAAATGGCCCTGTTCCATTTGTATACTTAGAAACCCAATCTGACAGAGGTTTTATTTGTCTTTAGCACGTGTCTCCCAAAGTCACCCAAGAACATCGAATCATAAGATCACCTATGTTGATGACAGTCTGTGAAATCCCCTTCTTTTTAACATGTGGATTTGCTGTCATAGACATATCCAGAGACCTAAAGGCACAGACTGAACAGGGGGCTTGAAACATATATATATATACTGAAATAGAATTCATCAGCATGTTTTGGACTAAAATTTAATCAGGCAAGATCTCTCTTGAAACCTGGTGACATATGAAATAGAAGACAAAAAGACTCTTCCACTCGATTATTATAAAATGTGAATCTGAACGCGGCATCTGCATTTAAAACTCAGCCTTTGAGAGTTTCCTTTCTCTAAGAGAGGTTGTCTTTGATTAGACCCTGATTTGTTCCTGGGGGGCTTTTCTGCATTATTTACCTTCTTTGGCTACACAGAAGCTACAGTTTTTCTACAGTTCTACAGTTTTCAGCCTGCTTCCTGTACATGCAAGTTTGTGGGGGCCACGTGTTGTTGTTGTTGTTGTTATTGTTGTTGTTGTTGTTGTTGTTGTTGTTGATTTCATAGTTGAATTGCTGAAGTTTATTTTAGTCCTGGCTTGGAGGTTTTCATTGGTAGTGCAGTTTCCTAAAAGTGTTTGGAACTTCCAGTGTCGTCTTCCACACAATTTCACATGCAAATTTCTATATCCACATTTCTTGGCTAAGCCCTGTTCTCAAGGTCACTATCACTCCTTTGGCTCTCTTCCTTCACTATCACCACCTTGGCTTTCTTCCTTACAAATTAATGGCACCTACTTGGAGAACCTTTATCTCACTCTGACTCATGGTTGAAACACTTTGTTCAACTATGTTTTACTTGCCTTTGTTGTTCAACACCATTTTAGGCTTACTGTTGTTATTGGGATTTAGTAGCATTCATCCTTTCCGGTTACTGGGCCTTTGAACATTGGGGTCTGTATCTTTTTAAGTTGATCACTGTTTAAAAACCAGCCAATTCTTGGATCATCTAAGTGGCTCAGTCGGTTAAGAGTTTGACTCTTGATTTTGGCTCAGGCCATCATATGATTTCTGAGATTGAGCCCCATGTCTTGGTCCGCATTGACAGTGCAGAGCCTACTCGGGATTCTCTCTCTTTCCTTCTCTTCCTGCCCCTTGATGGCTTATGCACGCTCTCCCTCGCTCAAAATAAATAAATAAATATTAAAAATAAATTTAAAAGAAATAGCCAATTATTGCTTGTATTCTTATTTTATTCAGAGTAGCTTGTTATAACAAACGACATATGCGGTATTGTGATTCCTTCTAATCACTACACTCAGACATACAGGCTTAAATACTTTTGGTCTGTCTTTCAAAGAGTTTTCCTTCTTAACAGACATTTAGATTTTTAGTCTGGCCAATAAAAATTTATCATATTTTTATATTTTTACAAAGGCAACAAAACCATTTCAAGGTGACATGTCTGCATTAGTTAGGATAAGATTCATTAACTGCTAAAACAAAAATTCCTCAAATTCCACATTCTTTTTTTTCTCAGACCAGTAATATGCTATATTACATATACATATATGGCTATATTATATATATACATATATATTCCTGTATATATACACACATATATTCTATATTACATATATACATATATACCTATATATTCTCTCTATATATTATATATATACATATATATACATATATACATTCTTTTCCTATACATATGTGTATATATAGGAAAAAATCTTGATGAGCCCTAAAAATATCTGCTGCAAAATCAGTGTCAAGCTTTAACACTAAATTTTCTAATGTTGTGGTTTGCAAAACATTCTAATGCTCTATCTTAAGAAGAGCCAAGTGATACCTCTAAAACATGTGTCATCCATTTGCTTAAATCTTTCAAAAGGCTTATCACCTCACATAGAATAAAAGGCAAAGAGCTTGTCAAAACTTACAAGGATTACAAAACTTATAAGTGGAATCTCATTTCCCTCTCTGACCAAATATCCATCAGGCTCCTCCTTAACCCTTCACCCCCACCCCCGCCTCTGTAACCACAGCTGATAAACCTCCTTATTCACCTCATGGCAAATATTGTCCTATAAATCAATGTTTGTAACTATTATCCCCTCTGGCCCAGGATGGTCTTTACAAACATATTCAAATGTCTCACAGCTCAGGCTCTTCTAAACTTCTGCTCTCTCGTCAAAATCATTGATGGGCAAAATCTTTTCTGACTGCCCTGGACAACAAAGATTTTCCTTCTTGTTTCCAGTACTGCTCTTGTGAGATTCCTGCAGTTCACAGGAGCTCTCATAGATCTAGAGAGCAAATCATAGCTCTCTAGATTTGCTATTAAGACCAACACATTTTATGGATAGAAGATATCTATGAATTTTCAACAACAGTATTCTGATTGGAACTTTATAAAACACTCTATCCATCCTCACATGATGGATATTAAAGGTATTGTTTTATGATTATGTTACTAAAGGTTTTGTTTTATAGTTATATTCCTGATGCACCTCTATTCATTTCTCTGTATAATTAATGTGAAGTCACTTCCTATTTACCATGCGTGCCTAGAGTATACCTTCATGTTTACCAGGGTCTTATATCATCAGGCGTATATTTTCATATTTATGTTGACTATTTAACTATATCTCCTTGTTTATATTAACAGTTAAATAGTTAAATAAAACAGTTAAATAGACTGTTTAACTATATCTCCTTGTCTATATGAACCTTGTAAATGCCCAATTTCACATAATGAAAATAAATGTAAAGTTATGATTCTACATATATAAACATATTTTTGAAAATGTTAACTGCAAATATTATATACATCCCTTGTTATCTGGCAAATATTGTAGAAATTGGGTGTCATAAACCATGGAGGTATGTTTTCGTAAGATGTTGCTCACACTGACAGCTTTGTAAGAGTTAACATTCTGTAGACTTTCTGATATCTGGCAAGTTATATTTATTCATGCCCACTTCAGCTTGACACTGGACATATTTCTTCTGTTGATGAATGCGTGTGCCGTGGACCCATTTCTTAGAAAGTTGACAATGGAAAAGCTATTGAAAGCATGAATTGTATTTTTTGCTGTCATGCTTTTATATGATCAATTTCCAGTATTTTGTTGTTCTGTGAAATCAAATAAAAATGTGTATGTGTGTGCAATCAGGGTGCATTTCCCCCCTAGCAGATGTGGACACAAATTCAGTTTTAAATTATCTTCCGCTTCCTCATTGTAATTCATGGCTGTAAATATTGCCAGAGATCTTGACAATTTTATTTTGTCATTACTTTTGTAAAGTAAATTTTTATCACCCCCACTTCCCCATAATAAAGTCCATTTTGGAGGTGTGTGTTGTGTGCACAACCTGGCCAAATTCATAGTTCCCCAAATATTTAGTCAATTCTGTTCTTCCATATCCTTCTACATATTATAAAATGGAAAGACCTTCAGAATACAAGCATTCAAATCTATGAGTTAGATGCACATGGAACATATTTTTAAAAAGTATGTGGAGGGATCTGCTGTTGGGAAAGATGGCACAAGCTCATTTCAATCTTGTCTTTCCATGGACTGCAACTAAAAATCCTTGACTCTGAAAAGTAAACAGTAGCAGGAGTACTGGATCAGGAAGTCCAAACTGAAGACCATTTTGCTGGTGAGTGTTCTAGTTTTCTTCTGTCTTTCATCACCCAAGCGTGGCCTGACCCGAGGAATTCTGAAGAACGTGCAAACAACAAAAATCACAATTTTAGCTACAAAGCTCAAGAGTGTAGGGTCATGCAATTTTTGTCTCCAAGCCCTGCCCTGGGGACAGCATCACCAACTCGACTGCACTCCGGCAGCAATGCTGCACACATTTGTGACAGAACTCTTTTTTTTTTTTTTTAATTTTTTAATGTTTTGTTTATTTCTGAGAGAGAAAGACAGCGTGAGCAGGGGAGGGTCAGAGAGAGAGGGAGTTACAGACTCTGAAACAGGCTCCAGGCTCTGAGCTGGCTGTCAGCACAGAGCCCGACGCGGGGCTCGAAACCACGAACCGTGAGATCATGACGTGAGCTGAAGTCAGATGCTTAACCGATTGAGCCACCCAGGCGCCCCAATTGTGACAGAACTCCTGCATCTCTATCCACAGGGACCAGGAATTAGAAGCCGTGTTGTCCAGAGTACGGGAAGAGTTCTGTTATTTTCCCCTCCTATCTCTTGCTGCTTTTCTTTGAGTGCAGCTCAATTTGTGTGGAAATGTGCAGCAGAGTGAAGTGGATAAGTCTGAGACAAATCTGTGTTTTGGGCCAGAAAAATCAGGAACAGTGGCCCCTGGGATCCAGAGACTATGAAAGATATCCTGGTGAGGGCTGACCCTAATCCTGGTCCTGTAATTCAGACCCTGTGATCTTTTGATCCTGTCATTGTCTGTGGGAATCAATTGGTATCTCAAGCTTGCCGTGCACGGAACGGACTCCACGAAGCACTGCAGAGGTTTTGAGAACCAAACAGTCTACAAATCAGAACTACATCCCACAGAACAGCAGAACAGTGTAGCCCGTGGACAGAGTTTTCGCAGCTTGTGAGCCAAGAACAGTTTTATATTTTTAAGGGCTATACTAGTAAGCAACAACAAACGAGAATATGCTACAGAGACAATTTGTGGCCCACAGAACCTAAAACATCATCTAAATCTTCATAGAAAAAAATACTGAACCCTGATAGGAACTATCCGAATCCCAACAGCATGTGCGCAAACAGCTTAGCAAAGGCCATGGGAAGTGGACCGATACTGAAATCACCACTTACAGACGTAAGACAGATCTGTGGAACTAATCTAACCAGGTTCATTGCCTGAAAAAAACAATAAACAGACAACATTGCAACAGACATTCTCCAAATAATTTAAAAAGAATCACATGTCCCCAAAATAATACCGAAAGTGTCTAAAGTCCAATCCAAAACGACACGACATCGTAAAAACTACAAAGTATGACCTAGTAACAGCGACAAACTCCAAGCTGAGAAAGATACTAAAGCAGGTATTATAACTGTATAAAAGGAACAGCACTGAATTGGTGTCTCATTTGACAAATGTAATGTCAAATCTGATAATCAAATACAGTGTTTTTAGTGTTGTGATTGGCTCAGTGGTGTGTCCTTGGTTGATTTTGTTGCTGGATCCTGATTTGCTCTGACAGTTTTGACCTCGAAAGACCGAATCCCAGTCTCCAGCCGCAGCCAGCAGAGGGCAGCAGAAAGCTTCCACCGGCTGCCTCGAAAGAACAGGCATCTAGAGGGAAGCAGCCTTGTGGGAAGGTCAGAGAAGCAGACAAAAAGCCCATCAAAGACCTGGAACTTCTCCGACATGAGAAGGGGTAAGAGGCAATGCAACAAGAGCCATTAGACATATTCAAGCACAAGCTCATTGTCCCAGAGGAGTGGTTCACTCGGGTAAAGGGCTTGATAGATTTATTCAGTTGTGCTTCACTCCAGTGATACATTTAGAGCCTTCCGTTTTGGCTTCAGTTTCCTCATTTACTAAGGGATCTGGTGCTAATAAGAACCTCCTAAGATATATGAAGACTACTTAGGGCTATTGGTGAAATATCACTCCAGGATTGCTGTTGATGCTGCTTAAACTCGAACAACTCTTAAGATAGAAGATGACTGTTTATTAGCAGCGTTTTAGGAAAAAATGGTACCGTTGTAACAAAGCCAACTACCTCTGTAAATGTGCATCAAGGCTGTAAATAGCATTCTGATTTCAAACATCTTAAATGAAAAAGACGTTGTTCTTCCTTAGCATTAAAAAAATAAAAGGAGAGCCACCACTGCTCAAGCACATGCAAGAGAACTAAAATTGCCTTCTGGCAGGTTTACCCTGAGACCCCGGAAGAGGAATGATCAGAAGTTCAGAGTTTCAGGGGCTGGGGGAAGACTGGCGGTCCCGCTTGGCAGTGGATAAATCTCAGACAAAGGGAGCTGCCTGTGCAAAGGTTCTGACACAGGCAAATATGTGGGACGTTCAAAACCCAGAGAGCGATCTGCTGGGGCTGAGCAGAGAGAATGTCGGAGAGACAGGCTGTAATGAGACAGGAAAGGAGATCTGGGCAGGCACATGGGCGGCCTGTGGGCCTTAGTAAATATTTTAGACTTTATTGTAATGTCATTTGGAAACCTTTAGAATGAGTTCAATGGAAGAGAATGAAAGCAAAATTAGAGCCTCCATGTAGGAGAGCTGCATGAGCAAAGACAGGGACCATCACAGTGAATGTCAGCTCTACTGCTTAAAAACTCTAACACTTGGGTTAAATAATTAACGAGATTTCCTCAACTCTAGAAGTCAGGATTCACAAGCAGGTAGATATAGAGTCACAAAAAGTATGGCATCGTATGTGACAACAGTTGTGTCATGAGCAGCATCGCCTCAAGTGCAGACCTTACCCACATAGTCCCTAACGCGTCAGATGCCAAAGACCAGACTCAGGATTGGCGGGGTCAGTATCTATCTTACATGACCTCCCACGACTATAGCTTGATAACCGCACCGATCACTGTTTGCCCATCAAGACCACAGCAGACACAATTAAGGAAAAATAATCAGTGTGGAGTGCCTTGGCCTTGGTATTAAACTGCAAAGGAGTTTGAAGAGTATAAATTTATATAGTACAGAGCACAAGACCTTGCATAAGTTTCTGTCTCTGAAAGTTAGACCCTCCATATCAGTGTTAATATACCTATTTCCAAATCAAGACCGTGGGTACAGCTACAGCATATGCCCTAAAATGGGTGGAAATTTCCAAAGGGGCTAAATAAGGACAGGAGAAAAATATAGAACGGAGGCATCACTAAGCCCTCTTATCTGCAGGTTTTAATAACATCAGAGCTTTGGAACTTTTACTCAAAAGTCATATTCATTACTTCTCTCTCATGTATAGACAATGACTACCACCACCACCCCAACAAAATTCAGTACGTCAAGAAATTCACACATGCGCGCGCGCACACACACACACACACACACTTGAGAATTGGCAAATCCTTTTATTAACGTATTTCCTTGCATAATTTCGAACACATGTGGCAGAACTTAGAAGCATATTTATCATATCATATCATATCATATCATATTATATTGCAGACATAAAATAGTAGCAATAGGTCAGATTACCACACTAACTGTTTTTGGAAAGATAAAGTTTTTCTAATTGAGATAAATAGCAAAATATAGTTGATATTGATTACAATGAGAAACAAAAAAAGGTCAGAGTAAAAAGACAAAGATGTACCAGTCAATTGCAAGCCAAACTTGGGCGTGTGTGTGTGTATGTGTGTGTATGACTGTGCATGTAGTATTAATGACAGTAGTAGTTCATTAATGGCAGTATTAATTAATTAATGATAGTATTAATGCTACAATAGCAGAAGTGGCATTAGTACCATAGTAATAAAATTGCGTCAGTAAGTGTGATTAAATAGGAGACAATGTCTTGTGGTGGAAACTAAAGTTACCTGTGCATGTGGTCACATTCACTGGCATCAGATTGAAAATTGATCTACCACCTCACAGCTTGATACAACCAATTTTTTTCTGATTACTAGCAAATGCTAGTGCATGTACTCGAGAGCATGTTCAATCTGAAGAGGAGAAATGTCTCATTCCCACTACACAACTTACCTTTAAGCTCCTGAAATGTTTAACTTGGTGTGGAGTGAGCGATTCTAGTCCATCGGACTGGGCAATTTACAAGCAGAAATATCTGACTTCTTGAGTTCTCAGCTGTGAACTCACTTCATGGTTATCCAACAATTAAAGTAAAACTCCCCAAAAGAGATAAAAAGGCTACTACTTAGTTGTCCGTTACCGGAGTCCAGCTCTGGCCGGGTCCAGGCGTCCCTGAAGGATGGATGGTGTTGGCGAGAGAGGGAGTGAGAGCCCCGAGATTCTTTCTGGTCACCAGGCAGGCATCTCTGCCCTGTCGGTTTCAGTGTCTTTATTTATAGGTCAAAGGTTAACATGGCATCAGAAAATGGAATTTTTACAATGGATAGTTCTCTGTGACAAGATGTTTTTGGAAAATGTGCAGAAACAGGTTTTACAGAAGTATTTTTGCAGAACTACCCTAATTAGAGTGAGGTTGAGTAACTAAGAAAATAACAGGGGGTTCACATTTTAATAACACTAAGATTAAGTCATGGGTTTGTAGATACTCTTATCCATCCTCATCACAGCTGCCAGGGGAAGGGAAGGGGTTTGCGGAATGTAGGCCTTAGGGAAGGGGCTGCTGTACATCACCAGTTAGCAAAGGTATATGTGGTAACTTATTTTCTGCCCTTATCTGTTCCTTCTCTCTTAGTTAGGCTTTTTGTCTCTGGGCAATACTTGTTTTTCCAGTTATATTCTTTATGGCACTGGAGAGCCAACCATACCTTTAAAGAGTTTAGCTAATTTCCAATACATAGAATAGCCTCTTCGAGTGCATTTACCTTTATGTCTAGTTTTTTGTCTATGATTTCTTGAGTAGCTAAGGCATGAGACACATTTTTAGTTAGTTGATTTACATGTTGAGCTGTATGAACATCTTGGACTAACGCAAAGATAGAAACAGAATTGTACATGTAAAGTTCAATCTTTTATGACTAGGGCTCATTAGCCTGTTCATAGCTCAAGGGAAAGTATGGAAGGAAACAGGACCTGCTGGAGACACGATGTCTGTTCCCATAATCGAAAGAAGAAGTTCCCACAATAAGTTCCTTCACAAGGTGCAATCATCATACCAGGGTCAGAATAAGGGGACAAGTCACTCCCGATACCGATCAACAAGGTACCTTGGGGGTCGGTGCTCAAGCAGAGATAATTGAGTGGGGGGTGGATATTGGTCATCATCTGCTTGGCAAGAGACTGTGCAAACTGGCTTTGACCTCACCAGGAGTTTTCTTGACTAGTGTGCTCAGAATGGCTCCCAACAGTCTGTATCTTCGTGAAGACATATCCCATGGACATAAGTATGTTTTGGTCTATTTGTGTGTGAACATACTAAAAATTGCAGAATAAGACTTAATGAACCTTAATTGGTCACATTACGTAACCTCAGTTAAGTAAAAGTAGTAATCAGGAAAAATCACATGAACAATTACAATAAACCTAAGCAAACCTACTTCATTACACATTTGTTACCAGCCTTTTAGGAATTTCTTAGACCCAGCAGGACCAGACTGTAATTACAATAAGACAATTTATCTGTTAGCAAGAACAAAAAATTCACAAGACCTAAAGTGTTCAAATCTTTACTCAGAGTTCTAAAATAGATTTGTATTATTAACCTAGACGTTAAAAAAGAACAATCTATGATCAATTTAAAAAAATCAGATATGATGATGATAAACCCTATTAAAAATAAAGCAGAAACCAATAAAGATGATGGTGAAAATTTATTCCTTAGAAAAGAAGCTTCAAGAAAAAAAAATAAACAAACACCCAATGGTCTCACAGTCCAGCTATGGCTACAAAATGTAACCCCAGGGGTGCCTGGGTGGCTCAGTTGGTTGAGCGTCCAACTTCAGCTCAGGTCATGATCTCAAAGTTTGTGGGTTCGAGCCCCGCTTTGGGCTCTGTGCTGACAGCTCAGAGCCTGAAGCCTGCTTCCGATTCTGTGTCTCCCTCTCTCTCTGACCCTCTGCTTCTTGTGCTCTGTCTCTCACTTTCTCAAAAATAAATAAACATTAAAAAAAGGTAACCCCAGATCTTGCCTCGTTATTAGAAAGATTGTGGATGCTGGAAAATAAACAAATAAAACTACAAGAATTTATTTATTTAAAAAGAACTAAGTCTGGTTCTTTGAAAAGAATGATCAGCTATTTATGAATATGAAATGAAACTAATTAATACGTACCAAGGAAATCAAGAAATATATTAAAGTAGTGGAGTGATTTTAACAGGGATCATTCTGAGAGAATACTCAATATTTTAAACTTATTGATGTGTTGTGGAAGTTAGAAAAAAGATTCAAAAGCCTTTGTATTGTCTGAGGCACTGAATTTATACAGAAAATAATAAATGCACCTTCTCTTCTGGAATCTTTCATTCTGCTGATTTCTTGCTAATTAACTTTTAAAAGTATATGTGATAATTAGGATTTTTATAAAAAGCAGCAATCTATTTTTAATCGAAAAAAACCTAGTGATGTGAAAACATTTGTGATTTTAAAGTTTAATCTGTGTTATGCATAAATGTTATGTATTTGTTGCTAGAGATGATTATGTTTCTGAGGAAGACAAAGATAACAGTGAACTAAAGCAATTTCTGGGCATATATGTAATTTTAACTTAAATGTCTGGATATTATATCTTTACTTTTTATCACCTGGAATACACTCAGATAATTATATGCCTTTTTATAATAATTTATTTCACTGGATGAGTATAAATATTGATTTATCTTGGGTGGGTAAATTTAAAAATTATTTGTATTACATATTGTTTTTATCCATATATTAATTGGTAAAAATATCAATGTTTCTGAATGTATCATAGAGTCAAACACTTTCCTAGAGAGGCAATGTTTCTGATTAATTAAAAATAAATTCTTATCATGGCACCCTTGAATGATATGGTGTTTTTACACCTCGAAAATAATTTGCCGTTTCTTGCCCGATTCTGTCCTTTTTCATTCTTTTGTAACCCAGTGTATACGGGTGGTTGTTCCCCCCACACAGACATTTGTACACATTCATTGGCTTAAAATCATCTTCCTGGTATATCCTATGTTGGGCCCAATCTCAGTCATTTTCAAGAGAGATCTTAACCCACAGCCTTCACCTGTCTGTCCAGATGTATTCTGTTGGCTTGTACTTGGGTTTTAAATAGTTTTTGGGGCGCCTGGGTGGCTTAGTCGGTTAAGCGTCCGACTTTCGCTTAGGTCATGATCTTCAGGTTTGTGGGTTCGAGCCCCGCGTCGGACTCTGTGCTGACTGCCAGCTCAGAGCCTGGAGCCTGTTTCAGTCTGTGACTCCCTCTCTCTCTGACCCTCCCCTGCTCACGCTGTCTCTCTCTCTCTCCTAGAAATAAATAAAAAAACAAACAAACACCAAAAAAAACACACTAAATAGTTTTAATGACCTAGAACTGAGAACATTTAGGATCCCATCATTCACACATCAAATTTGTCTTGAAAAACTCAAAGTTCTGGCAAAATAAGGCCCTAATAACCATACTACAAACATGCCCAGGGCTGAGGAGGGATCTATTAAGTTGTAGACCTTAATTCCCAGAACTTTCCTTTGCCTTAACTATTACTGGGCTATGCATCTATTCACAAGCACTGTCTGGCCTCTGCAAGAACGTCTTACTCTGTGACAAGAAGGATTTATTAGATTTTTCATGTCACTTGCTCAGCGAAGCTTTATTTGCTCTTCTTGTTGTACACTGGAAACTGGGTGTGGGTTTTCTGATAGGATTGTATGCTATTAATTGTGTGATGATTCACAAAGAAAACTGGAGGATTCCATGTGCTCAAAATATTAGAGGGAACATCTGAAAGAATATTTGAAAGCTTTATGTCGGTGTTGTTTATGTTTAAGGGTGTATGTCTAAGAGAGGAATTCAATATTACTCCTTTGCCAGGGATGCCACGGCAGACAGAGAGGACCTGGGGCACATGCCTTTATTTCAGGTCCAAAGATGGAGGGTTGTAATGTTCCCAGCCTGAGGCCAATTGGTCAAACCAAGAGGAGGGAAGGGTTTGGGTAAACCTCACAGAGGTCTTATCTAAGAGGTACATAGAGAAAGGTGCTGGGAAACAAGAGTTACATGTGCTTTTGAGTTGGAACCAGGAGCTTCTATTTGCTTGTCACTGCAGACTGCTAGCTAGGTATGCATTTGCATGAACTGGCTAGTGTCACTTGTAAGTCCCTGCCAGCTGCTTGGTCAAACAAGATGAATTCTGGCAGCAGTTCCATGGAGTAGTTTAGAGTTTAGCTAAACTCGTGACACATAACACATACCAACAACAACAACAAAATGTTCTCATCTGAACTCAGTTTCAGCAAGAAAAGTATGATTTTCTAGACTCATATAGGGGTTATTGGCCAAAAAATTGAGTTTTGTGACTATATGGACTCTAGTGGTGGTGTCAGTGACTAATTTTATAATAATACTATTACTTTACCTCTTTTAAACACCATTGTCATTTTTTTAATGTTTATTTTTGAGAGAAAGGCAGAGCCGGAATGCAAGCAGGGGAGGAGCAGAGAGAGAGGAAGACACAGAATCCCAAGCAGGCTCTAGGCTGTGAGCTGTCAGCACAGAGCCCCACGCAGGGCTTGAACTCATGAAGTGCGAGATCATGACCTGACCTGAGGTCTGACGCTTAGTTGACTGGACTGCCCAGGTGCCCCTATTACCTTCAGTCTTAAGAGAATCAAATTAAATTTCTAGAATATTTGAAACAGATACAATGGATAAGACAGGAAATGCCATTTCAATTTAAATAAATACAGGAAGTCATCTGAATCAGCATGCTAGAAGGTAAAACACTGAAATCATCATGAATTGTAATAATAATAGCATTTCTATAAAGGAACATTGTGAGGAATTAACAACAAAATGCATATGAAAAAGCTGTGGCAAATGCAATGTGCTAACCCAACAACAAAGGCTAAGGGCACACTTTGTTTTTGTGTCCAGTGCACTTATCTATCCTATGCGTTTGCTAGTGTGGAGTAGCATCTGAAGTTCTCACTGAATTTCTCAATTCCATTGAAGATTTCTGTCTCCAAAATAAATGATGGTGGTTCTTGTTGTAGCATCTGAACCTCCCAAATTATCCTGTTCATTAGGTTCAGGTTTAGAAGAACTATAAAAAATATAATAGAAAATAGGTAAGAAAATAAGAACTAAACCCGTGTTAACACAGAAAGCATCTATTGATAGCAGTGATAATTAACTATAGGAAACAGAGAAGTCTAAGAAAAGGCAAAATAAAAATAAAAACAGGAAAAGAGACAAAACAGGCTATATTTATCGTGGTGATCAACTTGAAATATAATAAGAACTCAATTTTACTCCAAAGGACACATAGCTGAGTGCGTTTTACATCTTAAATTTTAAAACATCTTAAAGCTTTATAATGAAAACAACTCCATTATCTGCTAATGATAATTTGAAAAGTAATCATTGATTTTAATGAAGGGAAATAATTAAGAATTTTAAATGATGGTAATCAATCTGGATTATAAAAGAATGATACTATATGCTCATAATTTTACTTTTAAGTCCTATCAGCAAAGCCTCTTTTTTAAAATAAATAACCTGGTTAACCATCTCAACAGAACTGAGAAGTGAAGAGAAGATGTTTTTTTTTAAATGAAATTTTGTCTTAACTTTTTGTAAAAACTCTGTTTTTAGTAATTAGTTATTTTTAAGGTGAAATAAATAATTATACTTCCAATAAATAGGTTAACATGATGTGCAGGTATGTGGATTAAAGTGAACTAACATAGACATAATCAACTGTGTAGCTTTGTCTGAGTTCAATAGGAACAGACACAGTGTTAATGATTTCTTGTTAAACAAATGTCACTCTCTTTGCTGTGGCATTTTATTCATTCTTTAATTAGGTAATAGATGTAACAACAGAGAGGGACAATTATCTCTCTATTAAGCTGAATTAGTCTCATTCTCAGAGTTATCTAAAATCTTGTGTTATTATGCCCTTTTTTCCTAGGACATGCATTTAAATTAATTACTCTTTTGGAAGTGCAAGTAATATTTAGGCTATGTAAGAGTGCTTTTGCTGTTTCTTTACCATAAACTTTTTAAAAAGTATGTATTTAAATATATATGTGAACTATTCTGTGTATTATTTGAGGTCTTTAAAATATTTCTTGTTCTCGGGGCACCTGGGTGGCTCAGTCGGTTAAGCGTCCGACTTTGGCTCAGGTCATGATCTCACGGTTCATGGATTGAGCCCCGCTTTGGGCTCTGTACTGACAGCTAGGTCAGAGCCTGGGAGCCTGTTTCAGATTCTGTATCTTCATCTCTCTCTGACTCTCCCCTGCTCATGCTGCCTCTCTCTCCCTCTCTGAGATAAATAAAACATTAAAAAATTTTAAAAAAGATATTTCTTGTTCTCAAGAGTATGTGAAGTTTAATGAATTATTAGAGGGTTGATAGTCGGCATATTAAGTTAAAATTATGCATATATGTGATATGCTATATATATTTATGGATAATCTCAATTCCTGTGACAGTGTGTGGTAAAACTCAATATATGTAAAGTATGCACACATGTGGGATAAATAGGTAGGACTAAAATGGATTTTTGAATCAAATGCCTGTAGGTTATGAGAATCACCCATCACCACACTTCTCTTGTCTCTTAAAAGAGTGAGAGAATGGGGTGTCTCAGTCGCTCAACTTGTTAAGTTTCTGACTCTTCATTTCTGTTCAGATCATGATCTCGGCATTTGTGAGATAGAGTCTGGCATCCGCGCTGGGCTGATAGCATGGAGCTGCTTGGCATTCTCTCTCTTCCTCTCCCTCTGCTCCTCCTCCCCTCATGTTAAATCCTATATGACTGAGAGAATCATTGAATTGCCCACATCCACCAAAAACAATGACATACAATATTGTTTTGAAGATTTACTGTTTCAGCTGCCATTTGACAAGTGGAATTTGTCACAGTTTCTTCTCATTGCTACTAAAATATCACACACATTTACCACTTGAGAACTATGAGTGATAGTTACTACATTACAGTTTTGGAGAAATTTCTCCAAACCATGAATCCTATAAAAAGGAAAAGAGTACATTGATGACCCGTGAGTGATAGAAGGTGCAGCTCAATGGGACGCCTGGATGGCTCAGTCGGTTGAGTGTCAGGCTTCAGCTCAGGTCATGATCTCAAGGTTCGTGGGTTCGAGCCCCAGGTCGGGCTCTGTGTTGACAGCTCAGAGCCTGGAGCCTGCTTTGGATTCTGTGTCCCCCTCTCTCTCTGACCCTTCTCTGTTCATGCTCTCTCTCTCTCTCTCTGTCAAAAATAAATTTTAAAAAACATTAAAAGAATAAGAAGGTGCAGCTCGAATGAGTGGACAGACCTGAGGTGAAAACAAATTTTGGGAAACGTAGCTTTCACATTGAATCAGACCACAGTGAAATTTAGACTTTTTCCAGGTTGACACTTGTTTTCGTTTCTGAGGGCGAAGTCGTGGGAAGAGGAGAAGGAACACAGCATTATGAGTTTGCAGCTGTGTGTGTGAGAAAGGGACACCATCAACACCTATGGCTCGGAGAGCGTCTTCACGAACAAGCTGTAGGCTTCCTTTTAACACTTCTGGGTCTCAAAACAATCCCTTTATTTGAAAATACAAAGATACTAAAATAGATGTGAGACTTTAGAGAACACACTGTTGAACAAATAAATGGGACATCTATTTAAAGATTCAAAAGAAAGAGCAAAGGAGAGAGAATACTTGGAATTAGCAGTGACTTACCCACTTCAAGGTCTAGGGAGACAAAGTGTCCAGAGAAAAATAATAAAATAAAAATAAAATAAAAAGACATAAAATAAGATAAAATAATAAAATAAAATAAATATAAAATAATAAAATATAAAGCACATAACTGACAGAATGATGATCAGTGGTCAACCACCTGGGACAGCGTTCTGGTCTAAGATTACAATTGCAGGTGCTTGGAGAAACTTTTGGGGAAGATAAATGAATATGTTCAATACTTGGTGCTGATTGATCCACAGATGTACGCATATGTCAGAATTTATTTTGTTGTACACACTACCTGCAGTTTATTGTATTTAAATTATTTCTCAGTAAGGATGAGAAAAAGAAGAAAAGCAAATAATTGAAACAACCATCCCTTTCGGGGAATACATTTCTCAGTGGAAGTCGTTTCCTCAGGGGAGAAGCAAGTTTTTCTTAGAGCAAGCACACGAAGGTGTTGCCCAGAGAAGGACAGAACATTCTGAAAGGGATGTATGGTGAAAACAGCACAAGGATTGAACACTCAAAATCTGTTTGGTTTTTCCTTTAATGGTGTTTGTTTTGAATTTTTTTTTAACGTTTATTTATTTTTGAGACAGAAAGAGACAGAGCATGAGATGGGGAGGGGCAGAGAGAGGGGGGAGACACAGAATCTGAAACAGGCTCCAGGCTCTGAGCTGTCAGCACAGAGCCCGCTCGGGGCTCGAACCCACGGACCGTGAGATCATGACCTGAACCAAAGTCGGACTCTTTACCCACTGAGCCATCCAGGCGCCCCTCTGGTGTTTGTTTCAAAATGAAAACATCACAAATGCCAAACCAATATATCTACAGGAAGGAGCACAGGTCTAGCTTATTTATTTTCCATATGCAATAAAGGTACTAATTAATGTTGAAGCAAAATGACAACCATAAAGGTTCAGAATGTGAACAAAGGAAAGAGTCATAGAGATATGAAATTTCCCTAACGGAAAAGTTTATTTGAATTGAGATATAAGTCAAATGGTTTTCTCAATATAAATGAATACCATTTAAGTAGGGCTTATCTGTATAGGAGAGTAAAACTCCTAATGCATCAAAAATTTAGTGTTTGATTAATTAGCAATTTAAATTTTAAAGTAAATTAAAACTCTGTTATTTAAAAACTACACATTTTTAACTTAAAAAGACCAAGAAACGTTTATCATGAAGAAGTTTGATGAGTTCAAGTCCAAGGGACCGTAGGGATTCATTTCATCTAATGGATATTTTATAGACAGTTTTATTTTCTTTCAATGGTTTTATGGGAGATATTTCATTTTTCATTTCCCTTCATGTCAGTTAGTCAGAAAGTCTTTAAATGAATATGTAATGATTCCTGATTAATATTTTAAAGCACTAAATATTTTAACAATTCTGACAAAGCTATAAAACAACTTCTAATTACATTAATGTGTAAAGGAAGGGGAAATGTAATAGAGGAAGGAAAATTATATTCAATAAATTGCAGGCCTATAAATTTAAACTCCATTAATAAATTAGTTACATAACATCACATCATATACTGAAAAATAACAATCATAGGTAGAGTATTACCAAAAAATCACTACACGATAAATGTTATCTTATGTTTCGAGTAATTAGATAGAAACATCCAAGAGTCTTATTAGTAGAGAAGCAGCAAGTACTGATGTTACTTTGGCCCACATAGTGTTCAATAAATAGAGTTCAGATAATATATTCTGATATAGTCAGCTAATACTGGTGTATTTTTCTGTATATTTATTATTAAATGAAATATCTATAAAATGTGTAATAAACAATTACTTAAATATCCATATTTACTTAGAGCACATCTTAATTAATTAGTATTTACTAATGATTATTAACTCTAAGTATTGTAAAATATCCATCGAGATTGTACTGTTAGCTAAAGTGTAATGGCAAATAAATAATATCAGTGTTACCTAAGTCAACGCCATAAGCAAACTTCCTTGTCCAAGGTCTGTTTCTGTGAATTCTGATTTTCAAACAGAGGGCAAATTTAAAAATCTTGTGCTCTAGATTCCTATCTATAATATGGTAATAATAATACTTACCTGACAAAACTCTTGGGAGATTTGATTAATTAATTACATATAAAATCAAAAATAAAAGTGAACATTTACTTTTGTTGCAGTAGGGCGATTCCCTCTGGGCTTTGGGCCAAATGAGATGTACAGAGCAGCAGACAGTTTGAAGTACAGGACAGATGAACAAAGAGGAAGGAAAGGAAAAACAGCATTAAATCAAGGAGGGAGAGAAGCCATAAGAGACTCTTAAATACAGATAATGAACTGAGGGTTCTGGAGGGGAGGTGGGTGGTGGGGGGAGGGGTGGGCTAAATGATGGGCATTAAGGAGGGCACTTGTTAGGATGAGCACTGGGTATTATATGTAAGCGACGAATCACTAAATTCTACTCTTGAAACCACTATTACACTATTTACTAACTCGAATTTAAATAAAATTTTTTAAAAAAAAAAATCATGAATGATCTCTGAATTTTTCTGATGCCTTAAGTGAGCTGGACAGTGAGAGAAGATGGATTTAACCTTGGTTGGTTAAGTATGAATGCATTTGTATCTAGCATTGTGTTCACAAAGTCTGTCTACAATTGCTAAATAGCATCTAGTGATTTAATATGAAGATCCCTGTAGGAGTTTAGTTTGTAGAAAAGGAAGTAGTTAACACATACTAATTATTAAATAATAAATGCCCTAATTTTCATAGGGAATATTAGAAAGATTATTTAGCAAACTTTTATTAACTAAGAGAAATATTATTAGGAGTAGGATTCTTTATTTTACAGTGTTTATGTGTCAACCACATTATAAATAAAGCATGAATAAATGTTCCTTTTAGTTTAGCATGATAATTTAAACTGCGTTACGTAAATTTATTTTCTCAGAGGAATAAATGTAGTAAAATGCAAATTGTGGACAGTTAAAATAGCTGACACATGTTTTTTGGTTCTTTATTAATTTGATACATTTCTAGTGAATTACTGTATGGAAATAAATGTCAAATTATTATTACTAATTTATGCATAAAATGAGAAATATATTCTAACAACAAACTCATTTCTGTATAATTAGTTCTTATATTTATTCTTGTTTCACTTTTTTAAAAGGGTAACAAAACCAAATGAGCAAAAGAAAGAAGAGAAGTTTCTAAGTGTTAAAAGAACAAATAAAAACTGATATTTCATTTACAGCTACTATATGTATCAGAATTAAATTCAACACTGTTAACACAGTGATGTCCAGTGTGAAATATAATACAAACCAATATATAATTTTGAATTTTCTAATATTCACATTAAAAAGAGTAAAACAAAATCAATCAAATGAATTTTATTAAGCAACATCCAAATGTTACCCATTTGACATGTAATTTATGTAGCAATCGTTAATTTAACAACCATGTAGAATAACTGAGGTGTCCTAAATCATTGTGGGATAAGAAGAGGAAACATAATGAAAGCAAATGGAATAAGTATTGGTCTTGTTCCTGATGGATACATGAGCAAACTATTGTGTTAGTTAACAATCCACTTTCTGTTTCTCTGGATGGCTTCCAGTGTAACCATTTTGTCTCCTTGAGGTAATTTTAAGCTACCTTGCAATAAATATCCTAACACCTACCACAGCGCTTAAATCTCATAGCCACTCATCCTTTCTCGGACTTCCAGAAAATTCCTATTTTTGAAACAAACACCTATCATCAATATATGAATGGTTTAAATTTATTTATTTTGTATTGTTATTTCATATTGATAGGGAAATAGTGGATTACTGTTATTACCAGAAACTGTTCTTGGTACTCTGATGAAAATACAAATCAGTAAAATACAGTTTTAGCACTCCAGGAAATTGATATCTGCTAGAAAAAAAATAATTTATAGTCTTTTAAAGAAAAATGTAAAAATCTAGCACCTAGGTAAATGTTATTTCCTGAAAAACATGATCAAAGAGAACTTATACTTAAGGCAAATCATGGGAAAGTAAACTTGTCAGGTTAAACAAAAAGTCATAAAAATGCCACTTAAATTTGAGTTTCAGATAAGGAACAAATAGTATTTTTACATTATTTTTTAAGTTTATTTATTTATTTTGAGAGAGAGAGAGCGACCGGGTGCACAGGTGAGCTGGAGAGGGGCAGAGAGAGAAGGAGAGAGAGAGAGAGAGAAAGAGAGAGAGAGAGAGAACCCCAAGCAATGACAGCACAGAGCTGGATACATGCTCAATCTCAGGAATTGTGAGGTCGTGACCTCCACCGAGGTCCAGAGTCGGTCACGTAACTAACTGCGCCATCCAGGCACCCCCAACAGTATTTTAAGTATAAATATATTGTATGCAATATGTGGAACATATTCATTAAAAAACTGTTTAGATCTAAAACGCAAATTCCACTCAGTATTCCATATTTGGTTTTGCAGATCTGTTTGAAAGACACTTAGAGGTTTGATTTGACTGCAATTTCTGTTTATTAAGTGGCTGCTATGAATGATGCAACTTTAACTCAGGTGAATATATTGTATTTCATAAGGAAAGTAAGAGTGTTTATGCATTGTTTATGTGTAAGACTGATGCAAGGTATTTTTATTCTTAATGTTACATGTCAGCAGAATTATCAGCATAATGCTTAGGGATGGCAATGATTTGAAAATGATTTCACCTGAATTATGTGGATGGAACAGTATAGAAAATTTTGAGAAAGGCAACTTTCAACATTTGAAGAGCTGTAATGTGCAAAGGACTCACCTTTTTACAGCTTCATTCTTGTGTCTACATAAAAAGTGATTTATATGTAAATCTTACCATTCATGCAAAAGGTGGATGGACATAATTTATCTCAAATTGCTTCTCATTGACTATTCTTTTATTCAAGTTAATTAGGTTTTTGTATTCTTTTAAATATAATTCTAACCTACCTAAGGGATATATATTTCACAGAAATTATTTCTTATGAAATTATCAATATGTTAAATCCTCGTTAAATTTTAATAAAGTTTATACATATTTCAAAATCAACTTCCAATAAACTGAATAAAAGTAATAAGTACATTTCAAAACGAGACTTGAGTTCTATCTGTACTTAAAACTCTAGGTTAATTTCATCTGAAATGTGGCCAACTTTGCTCTCTTAGATAACTTGGAAATATAAATAAATAAGTAAGTAAGTAAATAAATAAATACTAATGAAAATGATGTGAGAAATGTACTGCAAGCATATCACTATTTTCTTTGAATAAAGGCTAACAAGGAAAATAACATTCTAAAAAAAACATTTGTTTAAAGCAATTATATCACCTTTACTAATAGTCATAATTCCAACTTTAGGAAATCTAAAAACTTAATATTATTTTTTAATGTTCACTTATCCCTGAAAGAGAGATAGAGCATGAGCAGGGAAGGGGCAGAGAGAGAGGGAATGTGACACAGAATCCAAAGCAGGCTCCAAGCTCCAAGCTGTTAGCACAGACCCCAACGTGGGGCTCGAACCCACAAACTGTGAGATGATGACCTAAGCCAAAGTCAGACACTCAACCGTCTGAGCCACCTGGTGCCCCTCTAAAAACGTATATGACAAAATATCAGGTCACTTCTTAAACGTGCATTTCTGAAGTTCTCTGGAGCATTTTGTGCATTGGACATGTAAATGACAGTAATCTAATGAGTTACAGTGTTTTGTCATTCTTTATCTAAAAGATAATCTATGAGAATAGACTTGCCATCTGTGCAAATTAAACAGAAAAGCTGACTTCATATACCTATTCTGCCATTAACAATTAAAGCAAAGCTATCAACACAGAATCTGATCAATTCTAATTCCAGTATCTGATTTCCACAAGATGCAGATTTTCTTCCTTTCTAAAATGTAAAGCTGATGCTACTTTAATGCACCGATTATTCTCAAGAGGAAATCAAAATGTATTAACATTACTCATCTCATGGCAACACACCTGATTTCTCCTTGAGATCCATCATCTCATGTCAACACACCTGATTTCTCCTTGAGATCCATCCGTTTATACTTATTTATACACAATGAACTCTCTAGAGTGCCCTGGATGTACTTATAAAGATACTACTAGCTTTGCTTGGATTTCCCTTTCTCTTTGCTCATATTTATAGCAGACTCTAATCAGATCCTCAGAACATGACACAGATATCACTTTCACGTATTCATCCACTCAGCCACTCACTCAGTGATGTTACATTCAACATGCAAAGCTCTAGGTGCTGTATAGGATCACAAAATAAAGTGGAGCCCTTGCTTTCACAAAACTTACACATTCATGGAGACAGAAGGCAAACAAAGGTTAAAGATGTGTAATGCTATGTATGAAGGAAAAAGGGAAAATGAGGATTAGGGATAGAATGGGAAATGTTTCATATAACATAGATAACAGAGTTAGGGATGGTCATTCTGATGTGCATCAGTGAGTGATGTGGGAAAACAGGCAAATTGATTTTTTGGTGATGACGTCAAAACAGGGAGAGCAGTCTCAGGGATCACGTGAGAGTGATCAGCACATTTGAGGAATAGGAAAAAAGTAAGTGTGACTAGGGGGGAGCATCAAGGGAGAAATGTAGAAGACGAGAGGTCGCGCTGGATGGCCATGGTTAAACATTGCCCATTGTTACCATGTCAGCCTTCTCCAACTGCTGATGCCTTTTTCCTGTGTGCTCCCACAGAACACTGCAGCATTTGAGCCTCAGAGTGGATATGCTAAATTATGGAAGGACTTGTCTTTAGGCCCTGAGAGGTAGTGTGATTCTGCAGGTCACGTGCTTGCCTCTTACTAGCCTCTCAACTCTTACCTGCCATCTTGTATAATAGCATGGCATTTGTCGAAGGCTGACTAGTAGTGTATAATGATTTCCAAGGTACCACTGAGAGTCATGAGGAGAAACAAAAGTGATTCTGAGTGTGTTCCTTAAAAATATTTGTAATTAGTATTTTTAAAAATAGATATTTTCAAAAGAAAATTTTGCTTAGTGTCCTGATGCACATAAAATACTATGGAAGTTTAAAAGAGGGGATTGTTTTCTTCAACTGACTTTTAATGTGGTTACAGGAAGAAGTGGCTGCTCAGGGAGGGGACTTAGGAGGCCTTGGAGATAGAAATGATGCTATTGAACCGTAAGGTTTGGATGAGCAGTTTTTGCCGAGAAATGTCTTCACACGTTCTGCCTAGTGTGTAATATCCTGGAAGTCATGAACAGCATCTTATATTTTGTCCCCTCACTTATGAACAGATAATATTTCACTGCAAATATCCATTTATACTGCTTCCACACTTGTCTGGTTCTCCTCCCACAATCAGTTCATAAGGTAGCAGTCAAAATAATACGTAAAACATAACCCCTTATGTTATTTCTCCCCTGTCATTAAGGTCTTCTAGTATAACACTGTATGTTACTTATACTGAAATTAAAAATATATTTTCTGTTGGTTCTCCTTTAAACTCCAATAAAATCCACGAGTCTTGCTTGGTTTTCCAGAAGAACCTCCATCACCAAACCCACCAGACTTTAGTATGCGGGCTCTTTTCCCTATCAGACTTTAACCAAACTGGCCTTCTTTGTTTCCATACAATTACCAAGCTTTGGGGAAATGTATGGCCCATTCACTAACCATTTCTTTTTCCCTTCCAAGGAATATCTTTCCCTTAATATAGTCAGGCCAAGTATGTTTTGCTCTTCATATTTCTTCTTAAATATTACCACCTGATAGCATTCTTCTTTATAACAATAAAAATCAACCACCCAGTCACGTTTAGTCTACATCCTATTTTAATTCTTACATGTCAGTTTCAACTCCTTGATAATGTGTTCTCATTATTTTTATTCATATCCTGTAATAGAATTTGTATGAAAGAAAGAAATGTTAGTATTGATCTCTTCCTTCTTTGGCTGGAACAGTGTCTATTGTACAATAAGCATTTAAAGTATTTGTAGGATAAATGAATCAGTGCTGAATACATGAAGGACTTGTAGGATACATGAAATTTAAAATACAAAAGACAGAAAAGCATTGGTATGAAGTTGAGAATTTATAAGATCCTAACATTCAATGAGTAAAACTGGATAAATGAGTGGTATATGGGAGAGCAAGAAAGGGTATGTTAGTGTGGGCTTATGGAGGATTGTGACTAATATTCATTTTAAGTTGTGATAAATATGAATATATATTTCTTTTTATACTTCTCTTAGCACTGATTTGAAGCAATCTGTTAAACCATGTAGAATGCGAAGTGAAAGAGAATCCTCATCAAGGGCTTTTTTCCCTAGAAAAAATGAGCGGTGATTCTGACATTATCTTTCAGCTGATTAGAACCGATTTTTAAAATATGGAAATATTCACATACCCCCATAGACAATTTAAGGAGCCAAATAAATAGTGGATTTATTACAAGGAATAAAACTATTCTTCCTTATTGCAAGTTAATATTCACAAGTTCCTTATTACATTATGTTTTAAAATCCATTGCACATTTCTAATTATAGGATAATATTCTCCTGCTTGTAATGTTTACCTACTTGTGTCTATTGTGTGTGAAAACTTTGATCCTTCAAGGGTACTAAAATTGTAGGAGAAGTGGTAAAGTTATTGTCTAGTAAGCCATGAAGTATTCTAAATCTGAAGCCCGTCTTTTACCCCCCCTTAAATTCCAGGATCTATTTTATATGAGTATTTGTAAATTTGAGTAATTTGTTATATTTGAAATGTTCATAAACTTTTATAAGTAATCTAAGGTTGAACTTCTGAATGCAGTGCCTTAGACTGCTTAGCCATCCTGATTTCCTTCTAAGGTTGAACTTTTATTTGTGGTTAAGCTTTGCTAGGAGAAAGAAGATTCTAAAAGAGATAATAGAAATAATAGAGATAAAAGGAAGACCTGGAAAGTATTCCTTCTCTAGCATATGGAATGAGGTTTGGAAAAGGGAAATTAATTTTTTAAATGTTTTATTTATTTCTGAGAAAGAGAGAGAGAGAGAGAGAGAGAGAGAGACAGTGTGAGCAGGGGAGGGTCAGAGAGAGGGAGATACAGAATCTGAAACAGGCTCCAGGCTCTGAGCTGGCAGTCAGCACAGAGCCCGATGCAGGGCTCGAACCTATGAGCCATGAGATCATGACCTGAGCCGAAGTCAGATGCTTAACTGACTGAGACACCCAGGCACCCCAAAATTAATTTTTTGACAGAAGTTGTTCACTATGGAGCAGAGGGTTTGTTAAAGTCCCAGTGTCTGAAGGACCTTTTAGTCTCTTCCATGATTTGGGTGATAATTAATTGGATGATGGCCAAAGATACTTGCTCCTTTAATGTAAAGGAGTCAAAAGTGTAGAATCTCAAATATGATTCTCTGTACCACTTTGTCCATGATATGTAGAGATTCCAATCAGCATAAATATAGAAAATATACCATTAGAACTTGGTACAGAAAATAGATATTTGGGTTGGACATAGATTTTTGCAACCATACAGAATTCAGAAAGAAGAACTGGTGGAAAATAAGTTTATGGTTTAGGTCAATATCAGAAGAGCTTAGAGAATGTTGTGATTGATCATCTTAAATTTCAATAGTATCCCTAGGCTTGATGAGAATTAGAAAATCATGAAGGAAACCAACCATGCTAACCAAGTTATTAGAGTTGCCAACTCTAAATACTCACTTCTGTAAATTATTGCCAGAATAAACAGATATATACTTCCTAGTGGTTAGAATTTGTAGTAGGTGTTAAAATTTAAAAAGATGGTATTTTTTGATGCAGCAATTCCATCATTTGGAATATGTTATTTATTTCAGCCTTTTATTAGAAACATTGCGGAACAGAAGATTTATGGAATCATTCTACATGCAAAGAATGGCTAATATTGTTCTTTGATGAGTAAAGATTATTGAATTAATTTGTTCATTACATATTAAAGCGTAAAAAAGTGAAAATTAATGCAAGTGAATGCAAAATAAGTAAAAGTGAAAATTAATAGAAAGAAGGCATAATGAAAGTCCAAAATTTGAATTTGATTAATGGAAGAGAACAGTAAAACAGAGTATCTTGAATATGGATGTACAATACATTAATATTGTCTCAATGTAAAGATATTTTTGAGACAACATTCCTTGGTTCGTGTACTCCATTTTCATGCTTAAACTGTATTAGCAATGCAAAGTCTGATTTTCAGTTTCAATGGCTTTGAAATATTTTGAGAAGATCCTAAAAACATCTGTGAAGCCAATCAGAAGCATAATTCTATAGTATTTATTACTTTTTCCTATATTGTAATACTTTCTTACAAATACCTAATTTAGTAGCATTTTTGTTGGCTAAATTTATAAATATTTACACAATATTAAAGTAGTTTTTAAAGAGACAAAATAGTTTGTGCACATACCAGGTTTGCTAGCATTTAATTAAAATACATATTGGCAATATAATATGTAATTTGTATAACCAGGTTTGGGAAAAGACATAACTGATTCTTGGTAAGAACTTAACTCAATTAGTGGGAGAAAAAAACATAGGTGTATGAGGGAAAAAAAATAATATTAAAGGAGTCCAGTAAACGCTTGTTTTAGAAGCCATAGAAAGCATCAGTTAATTTAAGATTTGGTTAGATTGAAATAAATAAGAGCTTCCACTGAAATTACTGTTTAATCAAAAATTAACATTAGCCACTTCTGCCTCTGAAGATAAGAGCAATATCATATAATTGAGGAAAACACTTTCTTTAGTGCTTACCTTTATATGATCTTGCTTACAGAAGCAGATTACTAATGCTAGGAAGTAAAACATTATCATTGGCATCTGTTAAGGGTAAAAGTTGTAGTCCCAGGGATTTTATCATAGTAATAGGTATTTACAAACACAGTTGACATTTATTCTTTCCAAGTTTCTCAAGATGGCATAATCACAAACTTTAGTTTAAGAAATGTTCTATACAGGTATACTCATTAAAATTTATCATGGGAAAGGCGGATTAAAATGAAAGCAATGAGAATCAATCTCTGTTCAACCACAGGAAAGTTATTTAACCTTTTTAAACGTCTATGAAAAATGCATAACAAAAACTATTATGTAGAATGGTCATTAAGATTAAACATGGTCTTACATATAACAAATGGTTCCAGTAATATGAGTCAAAGACACTTGAAATGAGGAAAGCATTATTGATTTTTGAGAGTTCAACTGTAAAATGTATGCATGATAGAATTGAGAAGTAATGTTGAGTCACTTAAAGAGATTAAATGTCTCGTAGGTCAGCAAAATCTGGCTATAATATGATTTAATACATTGAGAAAGCCAAAGTTTTAATACATCTGCTGCATCTAATTTAATGTTTCTCACATTTAAGGAATGGATTAATCTTTTTAAAATACATAACCAAAACAAGAAATAAAAAGCTAACAGGTATCCAATATCAGTTTATATAAATTACAAAACATACTTAAATCTAAATTTGATATAAACCAACTAGGACCATAGCTCATATAAAACAAACAAAATACCCCAAAATCTAAGCCAACAAACAAAGCAAAGCAAAAGATGAAAAGTTATTATGCAAATGATATCCAGACACGGCGATATTCGGTCCATCTAAAACAACATAGACAAGCCTCTCCTTTCTCCTTTTCTCTAAGAATAGGTATAATTTCTATATACCTATTTGTCTATAATGCAAAAGACAACTGAAAGAGACCTCTGAAATGTAGAAAGAAGAGGTCAAATTGATTCGGGACCCAAAGGCTAGAAGAACAACACAGTGGCAAGGTATCTTAGAATCTTTCTTATACTCTGAAGGTAAGCATGGCTAGTGGAAGAAGACAACTCTAGGCCTGGACTTTTGGACATCCAACCTGGCAACAGATCGTGGCCCAGGTAGACTCATTTGTCTGCTAAATGGAGTGAGCATCCTGACAGCAGTACCAGGCAAGGTTAGCAGATGAGCAACAAGGATTGACTGAGCACTTTGTTGGCAGTAAGCAGCCCGAGGAAACACTGTCCTTTCCCACCGCACCTGAGACTCCCTTCTTTCAGGAGGGATATTGTATAAACTGGTAAAGGTGACGGACTTCCATAAATGTGCAGCTCATAAAGAACTCTTTGTCACTCAGGGGAGTATTCTGCCACAAGAAACACTTGCTAAGGAAGCATTGTCATTTACGTGGGTTGGAGACTCTTACCCCACACAAGGTCTGGCTCAGAGAAGCTCCTCTGCCCCCTCAAGCAGAAAGAACAAAAACCAGCAGCAGGAGATAAACCAACCTGACCGATGTAGTTCTATAAAGGGTCTGCACGTTCATTTTCATTGTCACAACAGCCCACAAATGTATACCGTGATCTATCTGCATGATAAAATTCAATGGGTTGGATGTTTACCGAAATAGATCAATGAGTGAATGAATAAATGTCTAAGTAAGTAATAAATAAATAAATAAATAAATATGTCCCAAACTGCTTAAATAAATGTCAAAATGTCCAAGATACATTTAAAAATCACCCATCATGCCCAAAATTAGGAAAATCACAACTTGAATTAGAAAAGACTATCAAAGGCTGTCAACGTTGAGACGAATCAGATATTAGAATTACTTTACAGGTATACTGGAGTAACCACCTCAAAAAATGACTCAACAAGCAGTTATAAATTCTCTGGAGGCAAGTGAAAAAAACAATTAGAAACTCTGGGGAAAATTAAGGATATAAAAAATGGAAATTATAGAATTAGAAAATAACAACAGAATTAAAAAAAATTGTTCTAATGTTTATTTATTTTTGAGAGAGAGAGAGAGAGAGAGAGACAGGGCGAGCAGGCGAGGGACAGAGAGAGAGAGGGAGACACAGAATCTGAAGCAGGCTTCAGGCTTTGAGCTGTCAGCACAGAGCTTGACAGGGGGCTCAAACTCCCAGACTGAGAGTTCATGACCTGAGCCAAAGTCAGATGCTTAACCGACTGAGCCACCTAGACACCTTTAAGAGAATTTTTTAAAAAGTAATAATATAATCATAGGAGACTGTTTTTAACATGCATAAAATAAGTGCAAAGAAATTTTATTTTATTTTTATTATTTAAAAAATTTTTTTTTAAATTTATATCTAGGGGAGAGAGAGAGACAGCATGAGCAGGGGAGGGTCAGAGAGAGAGGGAGTCACAGACTCTGAAACAGGCTCCAGGCTCTGAGCTGGCAGTCAGCAGAGCCCGATGCGGGGCTTGAACCCACGAACTGCGAGATCATGACCTAAGCGAAAGTCAGACGCTTAACTGACTAAGCCACCCAGGCGCCCCAGTGCAAAGAAATTTTAAAAATGACATAATATAACATAACATAGAATAGAATAAAATAAAATATATAAAATAAAATAAAATAATAAAATAAAATAAAATAAAATAAAATAAAATAAAATAAAATAAAATAAAAACAGAGCCTCCAGGGTCTGTGGGACAATAAAAGACACCCATCATTTATCCACTGGTGTTTCAGATAAACTTGGACTTCCCAGGCTCCAAAGCTGTGAGAAACAAATGTTTGTTGTGGAAGCCACCTCCCCCATGCTAATTTGTTGTGAACAAATACCCAGGACAACCACTGAAAAAAAATATTACAAAGCGACTCACTCAAAAACATTACAAATAAATGAAATATTCTTTAAAAATGTTCACATAACACACAAGAAAGCAACCAAAGAGTAACAGACAAATGGAAACAGAGGAAACAAAAGCAAACAAATGGTAAAATGACATATTTAAGCCCTAAAGATGCAATAAGTGCCTTAACTGTAAATGATGTAAATATACCACTTAAAGAAACAAACAAAACCATGGCTCAAGTATATACTGTTTACAAGAAACTCACTTTAAATTCAATGGCATTCAGAGGCAGAAAGTAAGCATTCATTTCCAAAAGAGAAGATATATATTAATATCAAATGAAACTATAAAGTGAGGAAAATTAAGCAGCAATCTTAAAAATAAATGAATGGCATTATTTAACAAAACTAATTTGGTTTTAATGCAGCATGTTTAAAATCAGGTATGCTATGTAAGTTAGATATTCTAAACCTTATTTTTTCTCTTATGGATTGTATTCCAAGTGTCTATAGGATAAATTAATGATGCAATCCATAAGGTGATAACTAAGAACATTTAAGAACATTTAACAACATAAATGGCATAGTTGATACTCAGTTCCCACACGTTGTTTCCAAGTGGGAATAGGAGACTGATTTTGACAATTTACATTTTTCAAGATATTTCTAGAAGTCTAGAATTGTCTTATATTTACATGTATACAACTATTTTCCATTGTTTTAATCTTGTGTGAGTCAAACCAGACAGCTGGGGATATGTCTTACTTATAAGCTGCAAATCTTCCATTTCTGTTCTCCTCAAACTACTGTCAATTAGCCTTGAAGTTGATCTGTCTTTTTGCTGTATTAATTAAGTCCACCTATCTTTGTTTCTCATTATCTCCAAACAATTAAAATAGCACAATATGTCATAAATACAAAGAAAGATGGAAATATTTACATTTTTAAGGTCATAGTCTAAATTAAAAGACCTCAGTTTATGTGTTTTTGTGAATTGTATCTGTTTTGGTGGCTAGATTAGCATAACAATTAGAATGCAAATTTAAATATATTCATAGAGATTTTGCATATTCTAGAAATGCATCTTTGTATGTCTCTTAGAGAAAATTTACTTTGAAATATTTAGACTACTACACAAAGAATATGTCAGAGCATGTTATGAATGCATTGTAATAGAAATACAAAAAAGTAAAGTTTGATTTTTTTGTAAGATGATTTTTCATTTAAGTTGAGTGAATTAGTCTAATTTTTAGATTATATTTAACATAAATCTAAACCTCTTATTTTAGTTCCATGCATATAACTCACACTTGATGAGGATGGGATTTCTGTAGAAGCTTTTTTAAAGGGTACGAGTCCATGGCTCTGACCTATGTTAATGTGTGCTTTGCTTGTGATGGAACTAGTTATCACTATAAAATTGTATGACACTAATTTATTATAAAGCTCTAGGTTCAAGTGTCTATCTGTTCCTTAAAAATATTATAAAAGCCTAATTGTAAGATTCCTAGCCATTTTTGCATCTTTTTACTTACCAAAGCCATTATAATATTGTTTGAAAGTAAAAAAAATGTAAGTTATTTTCACTCTTCAGATAGTCACCAGAAATTTTGGCACATTATTAACTCATTCTTAAAAACCAATGTCTTCCAGATACATATAAAAATGGTAAATTATATACTATTTATTATTGCTTACATTGTCAATCAGCTTTCATTAAAACATAAGGCAAATATAGAATATTTTAAAATAAAAGTGCAGCAAATTAATGAACTACTCAGTGTGGTCAAAAATAGTTTTTAATTCTGGATAAACAATTCATGGTCTGTGTTAATATGCATATTACACTCACTTTTTTTAATATGTAGCTATTTCATCTGTAAAATAGACATAGAATGTATCATCACTAGATTATTTAAGAGAAAGTAGAAGACAATGAGAAAATGTGAAAATAATCACCTGGTTTTTTTATTATACATTTTATACACTCAAATTTACATATTGCATTTAAAATTTTGTTCATATATTTTAAGAATAATAACATACTTTGATCTTTAATACACTGATCATATATAGATGTCATTTTTATTTTTATTTTAAATTCTGACATTTAATATTTAATATCAAACATATTACATGTTTAAATATTAAACAAATATTAAAGCAAATATTAAGCAAATATTAAAATCTAAGAAAACCATATGATCAGATAGGTAGCAAAAGGGAAAATTATAAAATACAAATTCATATGTAATCAGTATATAGATTCAATAAGTATAACTACGTATTTTTAAAATTTAAAAGTTTTGGGAAGGATCCATTTTTCTGGTTAAAACAATGTTTATAATATAGGATTAGTACCATAATTCTCAGATAAAATATATTTAATTTTGAGATTATATCTGTCATTTTGAAAGATACATATTTGTCTAAAGTGTACTTAGACACCAAACTTTTTTATCTTTAATTTTTTTTTTTTGAGAGAGAGAGTGCACAAGCGGGGGAGGGACAGAGAGAGAAGGGGACAGAGAATTCAAAGCAGGCTCTCCACTGACTGGCTGATAGCAGCAAGCCCTGATGCAGGACTGGAACTCTGGAACCGCCAGATCATTCACAAACCATGAGATCAGGACCTGAGGCAAAGTTGGACACTCAACTGATGGAACCACCTAAGCACCCCCACACTAACCTTTTCTTAAATTAATATACAAACTATAACCAAAGTGAGTATGTATTAATGAATATTATTTATTATGAAGATTTAGAATGACATTATATCATTTTGCAAGTCTATGTTGCAAAGAAATTGCAAATTCAGTTTGATTTAATTGCATAACTTTATTTATAAAGAGAATATCCTTAATTATATAACCTTTTTTCTTCCAAAAATAAGACGACTCAAATTGTCACTTAACATATTAAGACATAATTTAATAGTCGACTATGGTCCCTAATTTTAAATGCTTGTTTATTTGGGAAAAAACCTCAACCATCTTCATTTTATTTAGTTGTCAAGGAGCACAAACTGAGTTGTCCTAAAATATATCAGAAAATAAACAATCTAAAAACAATATGTATGAATGTATTTAAAGTAAAGGAAGCCAAACTATAGCTACAGAGTTGTGTGTCAGCTTTCTCAAACCTTGCAAAATCTTTTCCTCCAAAAGAAAGAAAGAAACAAACTTTAGCTGTGACAACAGATAGTGTCCTAGACAAAGATTTAATAGTTTTGCTGTTACTTTTGGTGAACTGAGTATATTGGAACATAGAGTTCAACTGGAAACAATACTCTTCGATACAGACTTAGTATACACTGTTGTTTCACAATATTAATTGGAATTTAAATCACCACTTTTTGTAAATGTTTAGATGGATAGTGAGTTAAAGCTAGAGAAGGAAAGACGGGACTTTAGGTCTGATTTTAGATCTTCTAGTGCTTGAAACTGTACTATGGTATAAACTACATAGAGACCCTCAGATCAGGTATCATTCTGGGTCCCTGTAGTGGTCCAGCCAAGAAGTTTTCATAGCTGTGTTGCACTGTGTGCTTCCTATTATCTAATTCTCCTTCCGTCTTCCACAGGTTTCGGATCTGGGTTCTAATCTGAAACTCTCCTTGTTTCCTCCACTTCCCTCTTCCTTTTCTTGTCCACCAGTATTTCCCCCAATAAATCTGTTGCATATCTTATTACAATTTGGTCTCTTCTATCAGAGGAACAAAACTAATACAATGAATCATTCAATAAAGAATTATTGAGCAAGGGCCGCCTGGGTATCTCAGGTGGTTAAGCACCTGACTTTGACTCAGGTCATGATCTCATGGCTCCTGAGTTTGAACCCACATTGGGCTCTGTGCTGATAGGTTGGAGCCTGGAGCCTCTTTCAGATTCTGTGTCTCTGTCTCTTTCTGACCCTCCCTTGCTCCTGCTCTGTCTCTCTCTCTCTCAAAATTAAATTAATATATGAAAAATTAAAAGCAAAAAGAAAGTTACTGAGTGAAAGAATGAATAGATGAAATATTTTGGGCATTAATTTCACATTATTTGGTGTATCTGAAATGTTATTTACCACATTGTTACAATGTTACCATTTTAGTGAAAACCCCATCATATCTCAGTTTATTTATTTCAAACAGTTAGATTATCTATTTTGACTCAAAATAAGGCACCAAATCCCATTACATTTGAACAGATATTCTGGTAAACATAATTATATGGAGACTAGTTAAATTGGGTGCAAAACAATCAGGAGAAAATTACAGTACTAAAAGGATTCTTCCCATTACTATAAATATATAATCATTATTCTACTTTTCTTTCAAGTTGATTGACTCTCCTGGGGTTAGTGAGAGAAATTTACATATTTGTCTTTTATGTTACTTTCTGAAGGTAAACTCTACAAAGGCTATTAGAAAATGAAAAAAATCCCCTGATTAATTGTTTCTGATGTTGAACAATTAGCAGAAACCAATCATTTGCATTTTAATAACATTGTAACCATCTGTTAAATGAATGCATTAATCTTGATTAGCTTGGTTTCAGACACTTATGGTTGAGGTTTACTGATGTGTACACTGATAAGGAGATTTTTAAAGTCATGTATAGCTTTAATTTTCACAGTGAAAAGTAACTGAAGAGAATAATGCAAGCTTAACTAATGTGTTGATGGAGCGTAGAAAGGAAAAACAAAAAACTATTGTTGAAGAAATAAGAAATTCGGATATAAACCAGCTAATTTAAACTAGAAAAGACCATGATTTTACTTTTATATTTTATGTTTCATAAACCTTAATATAAATTGCCTTATGGTACTTGGAGAACTACAAATGACAAGATAGTATTCCCACCCACCCAAAAGTCAAAAATAAAATATACATTTGTAGACTACATATAGCCCACAAGACCTGTGAGAAAAAAAAATTAAACTCATTCAATTAATAGAGAATTACTCTAGTAGATAATTAAAAGAAAGATTAAAGGGGCCATTTTTTTCAAAATATGATTGATTTTTCTTACTGAAGTATGATTAACACACAGTGATACATTTTCAGGTGTACAACACAATGATTCAACAGCTCTATACATGTATTACTCAGCGCTCTCCACAGTGAATGTAGTCACCATCTGGGAGTAAACATGTTATTACCATCATACTGACTATATTCTCTATGCTGCACCTTTCACATCCATGACTTACTTACTCTGTACCTGGAAGTTTGTACTTCTTAGTCTCTCTCATCCATTTAATCCATCCACCTGATCTCTGTATTTAAGAGTTTGTTTCATTTTGTTTGTCTCTTTTTTTTCTTTAATCTATGTTTTGTTTCTTAAAATCCACATATGAGTAAAATCACATGACATTTGTCTTTCTCTTCCTCATCTCCTTTAACACTATACCCTCTACGGCCAACTACGTTGTTGCAAATGTCAAGATCTCATTCTTTTTTTTTTTTTTATGGCTGAGTAACATTCCATTATATTTATAATGAAATATAATTCACTTCTTCTTTATCCATTCATCTATGTCTGGACACTTGGGTTACTTCTTCATCTTGGCTGCAGTAGGCAGAGAAGTGTATATATCTTTTCAAATTTGCATTCTCTTTTTCTTTGGTTAAAAATGCCCAGTGATGATATTACTGGACAATATGGTGTTTCTATTTTTAATTTTGTGAGGAACCTCTAAACTATTTTCCACAGTATCGGTACCAATTCACATTCTCACCAACAGTGTATCTGGGTGTCCTTTTGTTCAGCTCATTGGCAATATTTGTTATTTCTTGTGGTTTTGATTTTAGTCATTCTTACAGGTGTAAGGGGTTATTTTATTATTTGTTTTAGTTCTGTGAACAATGTTGTTGGTATTTTCATAGGGATTGCAATAAATCTGTAGATCACTCTGGGTAGGATAGACATTTTAATAGTATTAGTGTTTCTAATCTGTGAACATGGAATATCTTTTCATATGTTTGTGTCATCTTTAACTGGTTGTGGTTTTAATTGGCATGTCCTATCAATTAGTGATAATGAGCATCTTTAAAAAATAATATCTAATGGCCATTTGTATGTCTTCTTTGAAAAAAACTTAGGCAGGTTCTCTGCCCATTTTTTAATCAGATTGTTTACTTCTTTTGGTACTGCATTTAAAAGTTCTCTATATATTTTAGATATTAACCTCTTATCAAATATATTATTAACAAATATCTTTTTCCATGAAATAGGTTGCTTTGTTTCATTGATGATTTCCTTTGCTGTACAAAAGCTTTTTATTTTGGTGTAATTCCAAAATAGTTTAATTTTGCTTTCCCTTCCCTTGTCATTTCTAGAAAACTATTCTATGGCCAATGCTAAGGAAACTACTGCCTATGTTTTCTTGTAGGAGTTTTATGGTTTTAGGTCTCACATTTAGGTCTTTAATCCATTTTGAGTTTATTTTTGTATACAGTATAAGAAAGTGGTCCATTCATTCTTTTGCATGCTGATGTCCAGTTTTCCCAGTACCATTTGTTGAAGAGATTGTCTTTTCTCCTATAATATATTGTCTCCTTTGTTGTGGATTAATTCATTATAATCATATTGCTTCTGGGCTTTCTATTCTGTTCTATTCATCCAGGTGTATATTTTTGTGCCAGTACCATAATGTTTTGATTATACAGTATTATAGTACATCATTAAATCTGGGATTATGATGGTCACCTGGGTGGCTCAGTCGGTTAAGCTTCTGACTTTGGCTCAGGGCATGATCTCATGGTTTGTGGGTTCAAGCCTCGCATCAGGCTCTGTTGCTGACAGCTCGGAGCCTGGAGCTTGCTTTGGATTCTGTGTCTTTCTCTCTCTCTCTCTGCCCCTCCCCAACTCATGCTTTGTCTCTTTCTCAAAAATAAATATGTAAACATTTAAAAAAATAAATTAATAAAAATGGGATTATGATACTTCCAACTTTGTTCTTCTTTCTCAAAATTGCTTTGGCTACTTGGGGTCTTTTGTGGTTCCCTATAAATTTTATTACTTGTTTTAGTTCTGTGAATGTTGGTATTTTGATAGGGATTGCATGAAATCTGTATATCATGCTGGGTAGGAAGGACATTTTAACAATATTAGTGTTTCTAATCTGTGAACATGGAATATCTTTTCATATGTTGGTGTCATCTTTAACTGTTCTCATTAACATTTATTACTTTTCCAAATACATGCCTTTCACCTTCTTAGTTAAGTTTATTCCTCAGTATTTTATTATTTTTGGTGCAATTGTAAAAGGTCCATTTTCTTAATTTTCTTTTCTGCTATTTCATTACTAGTATATAGAAATGTAACAGATTTCTCTATGTTAATTTTGTATCCTGCAATCTTACTGAATTATTTATTAGTTCTAGTAGTTTTTTGGTGGAGTCCTTTGGGTTTTCTATATATAGAAGCATGTATCATGTTATCTGCAAATAGTAGCTGTTTTACTTTTTTCTCATCAATTTAGATGCTTTTTGTTTCTTTTTCTTTTATTACTTTTTTTAAAGTGGCCATTTTGTAAGGTCACATCATACAAATTGCATTCCTTTCAAATGGTCTCTTTGTGGTTTTATTGTTTTAACAATAGTCTTTATTTTATTTCTGCAATTCTAGAAAGATGACCTACCAGAGACTTCTGAATCATACCTAGCCTCTAGGGATATGTATGGTTATGATTGTGTAAATTATCTTTTAAGAAATTAAAATCTCTCTCTGTTTCTGAATAATAACAAAACTACCCCATAGGTAACATCACATTTAGAAGTAAATATATTGAATACTCTCAGAAGAGGAATAAAAGTAAGGATTCCCAGTCTCCTTATGTCTAGTGAAAATGTTACTCAAAATTCTAGGTGTTTATTAAGGAAAGAAAAAAAAAGTATGCCTATAGTTCAGAATTGAAGAGGTAAAACACTCTGTTTGAAGATGGTCTCATAATCTATGTAAAAAATTTAAGATCTCTAAAAAATAAATATCAGCATTAGCAATAGACATTATCAATGTCATTGGCTAGCATTGTCATTGGTTTATTATTTTTATATGATCAAAGAATTCTTAGTAAGGCAATAATATAATACAATGGAGAAAAGTGAGTATTTTCAACAAACAGTGCTCAAAAATTTGACTATCCATATTAAAACAAAAGTGACTCTGGACCTTTTTCTCATACCATATGCAAAAAATAAATTTCTGATAGTGCAAAGACATAAATATTATATCAAAACCATAAAGATGTTAGAAGCAAACATACAAGAATATATTTGGGATTAGAAAGTGGACAAGGAATTTTTTAGACAAAAAACAAACTTAAAAATTAATACTTCAACTTCAGCAACATCAAAAAATATTAATTATAAAACCATATCATTAAAATTGAAATAGCAAGTCACAGACTGGGAAGAAATTTTAAACGAAGGATTTAACTGCAATTTTGACATATGAAGATCTTTTCAAGTCAATAATGGAAAGCAACAAACTCAATAAAATTGTGCAAGCTTCTAAACAGACACTTCATAAGAATCGTTGCGTTAATAGTCCAAAACACAACAAACATGCTCAAAATTACCAGTCACCAAGGACATGCAATTTAAAGCCACAATTTGATACCACTACATTCTCACTAAAACATCTATAATGAAAACATATGCAACATCAAATATTGGTGAATATGTAAAACAACTAGAGCATTTAACACATTTTTACTGGAATCTCAAATCATTCACACGGTGGAGAAATGTCTGGAAGGTTTTCATAAAACTAAGTAAATTAGACCAGTGTAAGAAGGAAAAGAAACAAACATACTCCTTCTCAGCAATTCTACTCTCAGAATTATCAAAGATAAATGAAAATATGTTCAAAAAATGACTTATACAAAAATGATTATTGTAATATGTATTTATTATAACCCAATCTGGAAACAGCCTCAAATTCCATCAATAGGAAAAATGGCTAAATGCGTTGCAGTATAGTCCTAAAATTGATGCTACTCAGCCAGAATAAACATAGAATGAACTATTAATATATGCAACAACATGGATAAGTCAAAAACATTTTACTGAATAAAAAAGAGACTGACAACAAAAGCATATTGTTTTATTTCATTTATATTAAAATTCTAGGATAAACACAAATAATCTATGATACAAAAATAATCAGAACAGTCAGTCTCTTGCAAATGGGTATGGGAATTAACTGGGGATAGCCTGATGTTCTGAGGGAATAGGAATGTTCTCTATGCGGCTAAATGTTTGAGTTCCACAGGTAAATACATATGTCAAATCTCTGAGAATGTATACTTCTCATGTGTATATTTTATTTAAGTAAAGTGTATATGGAAAACCAATTAACTCAAGCAAATATTGAATTATTTTTAATGTTTAGCGTGCTGAAATATGTAGGAAAGAGTTTAATATTAACAATTTACTTTAAAATAATTTACATGAAATGGTGGATGAACAAACGGGTAGATGGATAGATAAATAGGTAGATATGAGTAAGAAACATAGATACAATATAGCTTTGAAAAACTAAGAGGTAGTGATGTAGGAATTCCCTAGAAAAAATTCTTTTACCATTTTTGGAGTTTGAAAACTTTGACACTCTTGTATTGGGGAAGAGTGTAAGCTCCTTTCACAGGGAGTCCTCCCTCTGTACAGTTCTGACATACATAGATTTTCCTAGTATAGTTTGCTTAGGTAACTGAAAACCTCAACAGCACACTTTGAATTTCGGTCAGTTGCCAATGTATATAAAGTGCGAGTCATTTAATAAAGTACAAACATCACCGCTACCTCTATAGTTCACAAATCACTATGTAAATAACAGATTAGCACGATATCAATGATTAATCATCCCACAGCTTAGTGATTAGTCATCTTACAAGAGCATCTTAGTGCATCATATTCACTTCATGCACAGAGAGCAAAGTGTGCCATTGAATTACCTCCTTGTACATCAGCAATCATCACACATGACATTTTAAAAATAAGCAAAGGAGTGAAAGAAGAAATTGACACCCTCCCCCCCCACACATACAAGAAGGACAGCAAAGAGATACAAAGTGATGACTCTGACAAATTCTAATAGAATGTAAATGAGGTTTAAAATTTTTTTTTAATGTTTTACTTATTTCTGAGAGAAGGAGAGAGAGAGAGAGAGAGAGAGAGAGAGAGAGAGCGCGTGAGCAGGGGAGAGTCAGAGAAAGAGGGAGACACAGAATCTGAAACAGGCTCCAGGCTCTGAGCTGGCTGTCAGCACAGAGCCCAACACAGGGCTCGAACCCACAAACCGTGAGATCATGACCTGAGCTGAAGTCAAACACTTAACCGACTGAGCCACCCAGGTGCCCCTGTAAATAGGGTTTTAAAAGAAATGGCTGGTCAGGCCGTCTTGGCACTGACATGTTTGGGAGATTCCAGATAGGAAGACCGAGGAACAGTAAAGACAAAGTTACTGGCAAGTATTTTGGAAAAGGATAGAGAAGATGTCCCAGAGGGACTGAGCCAGCAAATACTTCACACTAAAAGAATGCTCAAAGATATTGCATGAGATTTCCAGCACAACAGAGAAAATTTTTTCCTGCCATAGTTTTAGTGAATAATGTTATTTTTGTTTTCTTTTGCACGTATTGCATTCATGATTTTTGAACTGTATTTAATTTTCATATCTTTTTTTCTTATGCATATCTTCATTCTTTTGTCTTCTATTGGTACCTATCCTTACAAATATGCTAGCATTATGGTTTTATTTATTTGTTTTGTTTTGTTTTAGGCTTAAGAAGTTTATTTTTTGTTTCAAATTTTTATTTCAATTCTAGTTAGTTAAAAAATAGTGTAATATTAGTTTCAAGAGTAGAATTTAGTGATTGTCCTTACATTTCTTCTATTGTTTCTGTGAGTCTTACTGAGTCACACTGAGAAAACTACCTTACCCAGGAAGCAGTTACGATGCAAAAGGCTCTTGAAGTTTTTTATATTTACAAAGCTTAGTGTTTTAGCTTCAGGTAAAGTCAATTGTATATCATGGTTTCTTTTTCCAAGTAACATATCACAATCAAATTCTGCTCTTAGACGTAGCCTTTCTTGTTTTGCTTACAGAAGACTCTTCCTCATCGCCTACATAGTACAGTTGGATGTCTCCCACTTCCTTTTTGAAGACATCGCTTCCTCAGCCCCACCCCCACTCCACATGAGTTTTGCATCATTCATATTTATTATTCATGATGGAAATACTGACTTGCATCAAAGAAGACATTCTTAAAGAAGGGATCAATGAAGTCTCCCAAACACAATCCAAGGAAATCCTCACATTGTAAAGCAGATTTGCACTTCCCTTATATTCATTGTTAACGACTTTATTAAATCCCTGTTGATGAACACAGATAAACAGTCTTAGCAAGCTTTAAGTGACAAATGAAATAATCCTAAATTATGCAAAGCCCCAAGTCACTTGCTACAGGTGTGGCCTTGCAAAACTCACATAATTTCTCTCATTTTTGTTTCCTTTTCACTGAAATGGTGAAAAAGATTTCCATGTTTTATTGAGATTTCAATGTAATATGGAGAGTTTATTTATCAGTTTTTTCTTTTTTGGAAACAGAAATTCCTTGTGTATTTTATTTTATTTAATAAATTGTTATAAAGTTTATTTTTGAGAGAAAGAGAGAGAGAGAAATTGAGAGAGAGAATAGGCAAGGGAGAGTCAGAGAGAGAGGGAGACACAGAATCTGAAGCAGGCTCCAGGCTCCCAGCAGCCGTCAGCACAGAGCCTGGTGCAAGGCATGAACCCATCAACTATGAGATCATACCCTGAGCCAAGGTTGGATGCTTAACAGATGGAGCGACCCAGGCCCCCCTTCTTGTGTATTTTAGATATTAGATATTTAATTGTTTGAAACATTGGTCCACATCTTTCCTACCTGTTATCTTTCTGTTCATTTTCATGATCTTTTACGTTTTCTTGCTAATACTTATGTTCGTATCTCTTACAGAAACTTCCTTGAATTATTTCTCTCCTTTTCAGAGTACAGTTCCTGTTTTATTCCTGACTTTTCATTTATCCTAAAAAGATCTTTGCTTGTCAAGCATACTAAGATGTGTATGTCAGAGAATATGTATATTATCTTTCACATTTAAGTACATTTGGGATATATAAAACAGTCTGGGTTTAGAATTCATTTTATTCATTGTTTAATAAATATTATTCAGTTTTCTCATATTTGGTGAGTTAATTATATTGGTGAGATACTTTCTAAATTGCTGTTGAAATGTCTGTTGCCAATATGATTCTTATTCCTTTTAGGGCAAACTTTTTACAGTTTTCTCTTTGTCTTTAGCATTTGAAGTGTCCTCCAGAATAGCTGAACATCCTTATCTATCCTGCTGACATTTATTTAACCCATTAAAGCTGGAGACATTTATCTTTTGTTAGTTTTGGAAATTTTCTGTCAGTTTTTCTCCATCTCTCTCTCTCTGTCTGTCTCTGTCTCTCTCTCCTTTTCCCACTCTCATTTGCTTGTTCTGTCATTTATTTTCTTGATATTGTCATTTTTACTTCTAAATATCAGCATTTTTTTCAAAGATTTGCCCTGGCTTTACTATTTCCTTTTGCCCACGGAACTGTTTATGGATTCGAGCTTCCAAATAATTGCTTGTCTTTAGTTATTTCCATTCTGTTCCCATTCTGCTGTTCTCTTTTGCTTTGAAAAATAACTATTATAATCTCCAACAATAATATATATGTTTATGTTATATATGTGCATATATGATATCAATATGCTTTCAATATACACATGTACATAATTTCTTATTTCTGTTATAAGTAACTTATATCTTCTCTTGAATTTTTGAGGCTGCTTATGGTGCCCAATTTTATTTCTTCATCTATTGTTCCACGATTTCTTTTTTTTTAATATTTTTATTTATTTCTAGGAGAGAGAGAGACAGCGTGAGCAGGGGAGAGTCAGAGAGAGAGGGAGACACAGACTCGGAAATAGGCTCCAGGCTCTGAGCTAGCTGTCAGCACAGAGCCCGACGCGGGGCTCGAACCCACGAACCGCGAGATCATGATCCAAGCGAAAGTCGGACGCTTAACCGACTAAGCCACCCAGGCGCCCCTGTTCCACGATTTCTAATTGATGTCACAGAGATTGCTGAAGTGAGTATCTTCCCTTTATAATAACAGGTATTTAAAGAATGGGTACAGTTGGGCCTTGAATGACATGGGTTTGAAATGTGTGGGTCTAATTACACGTGAGATTTTTACAGTACAGGACTGTAAATGCATTTTTTCTTCCATGACTTTCTTAATAACATTTTGTTTTCTCTAGTTTACTTAATTGTAAGAATGCCACATACAATACATATAACATGCAAAATATGTGGGGTTTTTTTGTTGGTAAGGCCTCCAGTTGACAGTAGACCATTAGTAGTTAAGGTTTTGGAGAGTTGTCATGAGCATGTGATGAAGGTGCACACACGACTTGTGTTTTTCCACATTGTCAGCTTTATTCAGTCATAAAGTAAAGTTAATCACAATTATAAAGCAGGTTCAGGATTCTAAATTCAATGACATTTTCCCATGTGATTAAACTTGGCCTTTTACACAGCACACAGATCAGGACAAAAGACAAACCACATAACAAACAAGATCACAGAAAGATGTAGAAAGTTAATGAACCAAAGGCAAAGTCAGTCTGTGGGCACACCATTGAGATAAGGCTTCAGTGTGGTCTGGGTCAGCTCTGGGCACTTACAGCCTCTTATGTTCAAGCAGTGAAGGATCTCCGTTCTGTTCAGAGATCAATCCAGCGGAGCCATCAGGGCAGCTGCCTTTTTTAAGTGGTCAGATAGAGAGGGGTCACATTTGAAGAGTCTGACAGTTTGCTGCAAAAACCCTCCCCTATTTAAAGGGATTAAATGGGTCTTGGGCCCCAGCAGACCTCCTCTGCTTTTGCTTGTTATCAGTTCTGGAGTGTTAGCTGATGCTGGTCCGGGGGCGATATCTCATGCCTGCAGTATTCTTAACTGCTTGCGTTATTGCTTGACACAGGCTCAGCTTGACACAGGTCCATGCTTGACACAGGGCCCTGCTTGGCATGAGAGACTCTATTTTGCTCTCTAAGAGTCAAAAGTTATAAGCAGATTTTCTAATGTGTGGGGATGAGCATCCCTCACTCCCTTGTTGTTCAAGGGCCAACTGTGTTTCCTTTGGTCTTAAAATTTGTTTCTCTGAACATATCCTTGAACTTTTCTGGCAATGTCTATTGAATACTAAACTAAATCTGAGGCCCTGGCTTGTGTCCATTCTGCTCTCTAATTGTTTTTATTATATTTAGTGGTTCTCCACTCTAGATACTTACTAAATTCACCTGTAAACATAGTTAAGAAGTAAATATTTGATCAGCTAATTCCCAAATCTCCGGGGACAGTCTCTGAGCATCGAAATCAATTTAATTAAACTATTTATGTTGCAGGATTTATTGCTCGCCCCGTTTCCTTTTTCTATTTTTACTCAGTAAAGAGGAAAGATACAATAACAAAATAAAAATGTTTCCCTCTGAGTCATGAATAATATCAATAATAGAAATAAGATTTTTTTAAGAACAATGTTTTTTTTTTTAAGTTTATTTATTTGTTTTGGGAGAGAAAGAGCAGGGCAGGGGCAGAGAGAGAGAACCCCAAGTAGGCTCCAAACTGACAACACAGAGTCCAACACGGGACTAAAATTCATGATCTGTAGGATCACAGCCTGAGCTGAACCCAAGAGTTGGACGCTTAGCAGACTGAGCCACCCAGGTGCCCCTAAAAGGCCAGTGTTAATCTAATTCTCTATCTTTTGCAGGAGGCCCAGCATCTTATTTGGAACTTTAGAGTTTTCCATACGTTGTGCTGACTGCCAATATTCTGTGCCGATATGTGTGTACACATACCTGCCTATTTTTCTTTCAACCTTCTGGTAAACATAAGGACATTTTTCTTCATTTCTTTTTGGATCTCAGGCACGAGTTTATAATCCATTTGTATTTCATTAGGCCTATTTGAAATTAATGAAGAAGACCAAAAGAAACAGAAAAAATTTGATGTCCATATGTATACAGGCTAGTGTTCTCAAGCTTTCCTGACTTTATGTAACCTAGCAGAGAAAGAGAAAAACAGAGAACTCTGTTTCCCTCTTTTTCAGCAATGTTTACTTAATCCTCTTTTCAATGTTTAATAAATACCTGTCTAGATTTTTTTGAAAAATACTAACCTACTAAATAGCCAAAGGAAACTGCCGTTTAAAAACTACAGGTGACACCTCTACACAAATGGTGATAGAAAATGTTTTTAATTTTTTCGTTTTATGGAAAAGAAAAGTGACTGCTGTCAGATATGTGAAAACAAGAACTTGGAGTGGAAGGTTATTAGGGAAAAGACATAAGCAACCATTAACTGTCTGAGATAGACTTTACTCAAATGCTCTTTGACTGATTCAGTACAGAAGAAAAAGAACATAACCCTAACAAGACTTTCAATTTTATTCATTTGTTTGTTCATTCATTCATTCCATCATTTGTCCTTTATGTATTCCTTAACTAATCTATGTATCCCAGTTGATGAATTCTCCTTATTAGGCAAAGAAACAGCAAAGGGCTGGACATTTTGGGGACACAATCTGAAAATCTTTTCCTTTTCCATCTGTATCACTTATCAATGTTTTCTTCTAAAAACTCTTACTATAATACTATAAGTCCTTACAGTCTGTATTTTACAAATAAGAAAATTTGAATTTAGTGATAGTTAATTTTTTCTCAAGGCTTGCATTACTAGTACGTTGCCAAGATACTCTTTGTAGTTCCAAAGAAGTAAGATATTCCTTTGAAAATGACCAAGGAGATCTTTAAAGAATATTTATGTTGGTACTGTGGTGCAAACAGTCTTGCTTTAGAACAGAAAGAGAGATACATGCCATCAATTCTATCAAGATAAAGAAATTTTAGTGAGAGAGAATTTAGTATCTCCTGGAAAAATTGTTGCATTGCATCAAGTCTATCTATATGAATGTGCCATCTGAATGAATATAAATGTGGACACGTGTAGCGATATTTCATCTAGTATTATATAACTTTGCTTGTTTCTTTTTTTATTTTTTTTATAAAATTATTTTAATGTTTTATTTATTTCTAGGAGAGAGAGAGAGAGAGAGAGAGACAGCGTGAGCAGGAGAGGGTCAGAGAGAGAGGGAGTCACAGACTCTGAAACAGGCTCCAGGCTCTGAGCTGTCAGCACAGAGCCCAAAGCAGGGCTCGAACCCACGAACCGCGAGATCATGACCTGAGCGAAAGTCAGACGCTTAACCGACTAAGCCACCCAGGCGCCCCATGCTTATTTCTTGATCTTATTGAAGAGCCATCAGCATCACAAATGATGAAAGAGTGGTAATTTTTGTCTGTTGTACAAATGTTGGAGTGGAATCATCTGGTACTTGTGAAGTATGACCATAATGGACGACTGAAGCTCTGCTTGAGATCCTGACAGGACTGAAAATTACAAAACAGCTGTCAGACTCTATGCAAATCATTCCTTAAGAATTTTTTTCTTTCAAGAACAAGAAAATGTATTTACCTCAAGTGAAGGTCAGACATTGTGTGTGTATCAGATGTAACTTTGATCCAATTGAGGAAGCCAGAGTGAAAGAGGTTTTGGTTTGCTACAATGGTCATCCCAAGAAAGGTAGAGTAGATTAACTATTAAGCCATAAGCCATCAAGAGAGAATGGGACTCAGAAGACTGGTGAAAAAGAAGTAAGCTATACCCAAAATCTTTTCCTCTCCACATCAGTACCTTCTCCTCCCTTCGCACATCATAGTTTGGAGAAGAGGGGGTAAGTTAATAAGCTAGCTTTTGATCTGACAAAAGGGATCCAGGAGAACATCATAGAAAGTTCTCTGTCACATTTACATCATGCTGTTGGGTTGCTGGAGGGACCAGGGTCTTGTTGGTATGGAACCCTTAGAAATAAACATGCTAAGGCTACCACACAGAGGTCTGGAAGAGTCCTTAGAAAAGCCTGGTTGTCTAAAATAATTCATTACCTGCATATGCACCATCAGTCACATTCTCCAGAGAGAATAAATCCCCATTTTGTTATAAGTGCTACTCTGGGAGTAGGTGTGGTTGATGAGAAGATATTGGTGGCACTCATTTTGCTGTATTATGCTGAATAAATAGCTGCCCTTTTAATTTTTAGAACTACGTATAAGAAGTGTTTAACTTGGTAAATTTAGTTATAACATGTAGTTTTTCTAAAAAGTAATCAGAATGTCTACACAAAAGTCTTTGCCACAATCATGAGAGTAAACATTTCTTTCACTCCCAGATTCTCCTCATGCCCCATTATCATCCCTACATCATATATCTTCATGTCCCCTTCAATCTTAAGCAGCCACCAATCTGCTTTCTGCCATCATATGAGTTTGTATTTCTAACATTTTGCATAAATGTGGTCATAGAGTATGTTCTCATTTTTGCATGGCTTATTTCTGTCAACATAAACATGATAAAGTTCACACTTGTTGCAGTATGTATTAAGAGATCATTTATTTTTATTGCTAAGTAGTATTCCATTAAATTGGTATAACACAATTTATATTGACGTTTAAGTTGTTTCCACTTTTTGCTATTACAAAGCAAGCTACTATGAATGTTCATGTAAATGCTTTTGTGTTCACATCAGTCTTTGTATTGTTTGCTTCTCTTCTGTCAGGGATCATTGTACTTCACTTCTTGATATCAGTTCTCCCAGAACTGAGTCAGCTGACTTTTAAAATTCCATATTTTAAGTCTAATTGGTCATAAAAACCACAATTTGGCCCCTTCATTTTTAAATTAAAAAAATTAATGTTTATTTGTTTTTGAGAGAAAGAGTGAGAATGGAGGAGGAGGGGAGAGAGAGACACACACACAGAATCTGAAGCATGCTCTAGGCTCTCAGCTGTCAGCACAGAGCCCAATGCCAGGCTTGAATTCAGGAACCATGAGATTATGACCTGAGCTGAAGTCTACACTTAACTGACTGAGCCACCAAGGCACCCCTGGCCCCTTTGGTTTTCAAAGCGAAAGTTGTGAGGATTCACATTCCCTACGTAGGATCCCTGTTGTGAGAGTCTGTTTTTCTCCCTTCTCTGGCTCCTTGCCTCCTGCGGACTGACCCGTGGGTCCATCTAGCTTCCAGACACATCTCTACTCTTCTACTCTCTTCCATGTGGCTTCTTGTCTGAAGTTGGTTGTAAAGTTTGTTCTGCCTGTCTTCAGATGATTTACATGGATTGTTATCTACTTGTATCTGTGGGACCAGATGAGCTTAGGGATGTCCTAAAGATATTCATGTCCTAATCACTATCACCTTTAAATATCTTATATGGTAACAGGGAATTAAAGAGATAGATGAAATTAAAGTTGCTAAACAGCTGACCTGGAGATGCGGCAATTATCCTGGATTATTTGGGTAGGTCCCATGTAATTATAAGGATCCATAAAGTGGAAGAGAAGGTCAGAGAATCAGAGTCATAGAAGGGGATGTGACAACATTATGGATGAAAATCAGAGAAATATGATGTGTGAATTCAATTATGTATTGTTTTGAAAGTAGAAAAAGAGGGTTGTAAGCCAAGGAATATGGTGTCCTCTAGAAGACAGAAAAGAGACAGAAATAGATTCTCCCCTAAAGCTTTTAGAAAGGAAAACAGGTCTGGTAATTATCTTGGATTTAGTCCAATGAGGTTCCTTTCAGACTTATGATGTCTAGAACTATAAGATAATGCACTTGTTTGGCGTCAAGCCTTCAGGATAGTAATAATCTGTTACAGTAACCCTAGGAAATGAGTATATCCTTCTATTGGGACACCATGATGATACATCATTTCCTGTGTCTTAATATCATCTACGGCCCTCTACTGACTGCCCTCAAGTTCTCTGAATATTTACCTCTTCCCTAGTTTACAGATATCCTTGTAAAGGCTGTGTTTCCCTTTGAGAAAGAATGAGCTAGATCGTTGCTATATTCACTTGCTATGACATTGTAGGAACATTCCTCTTGGGGAGTTGGACCCTCCTGTAGTCTTTGGGTTTTGAGTCTGAAAACTGCCTCAGAAGTAAAGCAAGCAAACAAACAAACAAAACCAGACAAGTTATTGTGATTGTTTTTAATTGAGTCAGTTGCATTCAACTTCCTGACCATCCATGTGATTTTTTTCCTACAGATGGAGCACTACCTTTGTTGAATGCACATCATTCTTACCCTAGGATTACTATCTTTTTCAACCTTCCTAAACACTCTTTGCAGGTCAGGCACCCTTTGAAGCCAATTAGTTGCTGCAGGTAATTAAAATAATTTGTTCATCTTATTTCTGATGAATAACCACCACCTCCTGACCTTTGTGATTTCAGAGATCTATTTTCTCTTTGCTATCAGGGAATCCAGGTCTTCAGGAACATCTCATTGCTTCCGCCCTCACTTACAGAGGAGAGCCACTAATGAGTGTGTCAGCCATGCTGCTGCCATTCTCGGCTGTGATTTACTAATCATCATGGTGCATGTGTTGTCCTTCAGGCCCTGCCAAAGAACATACTTGCACGATGGTTGTCTTGATCTTATACAGCATTCCATTTTCTTCAGAACACTTCTTCCACTCTCTCCCACGGTAGTTTTGCCATTTCTTTTTAAAAAAAAATCTTTAATGTTTATTTATTTTTGAGAGAGAGGGGGAGAGAGAGAGAGACAGAGCATGAGTGGGAGAGGGGCAGAGAGAGGGGGAGACACATAATCAGAAGCAGGCTCCAAGCTCTGAGCTGTCAGCACAGAGCCCTAAGCGGGGCTCAAACCCATGAACTGCAAGATCATGACCTGAGTCAAAGTCGGACACTTACCTGACTGAGCCATCCAGGCACCCCAGTTTTGACATTTCTAATTTAGTGTGGATCATCACCTCTAAGCTTTCAAATTCATCTTGTACCATATTTGCGCTGAATTCTGAGAATTTGCCGTAATATTAAGTTCTGTATCATGGGGGAATGTTTTCACACTGTTGCCTGTTTTTTTTTGTTGTTGTTGTTGTTGTTGGGTTTTTTTTTTATCCACTTTTGTATTCTGTGCTCTGCCTTTGCTTTGGCCAACTCAGAACCAAGGTCCGTGCATGTCCTCTGAGGTGTTGCTTGCCAATGTTGACTAGGTCCTGGGTCCCTTTGTGGGAAAGTTACCTTTTTGCTTAGTTGATCCAGCATTTTCATGACAGAGTTATGGTGTCATTTCACCTCAGTTAATGTCCTGGTGACAGGGAGGAGAGTTGAGGGCCAGGAGGATGTATACTATCTTATAACACAAAGTTTCTGCATTATCTTCCAGCAGGGAGAGAACCCTGCACTTTTAAAAGAAAGAGTGGACCACATTTGCAGGCCCAAATGCACAGAAAATTCAGGATTCAGTAATGTCAAGTGCACAAACTAGTTGCTCCCAGCCCAAATTTCAGAATCACGTGTAACATTAGAATCTTGACATTTTCATAACTGGCCTGCTTGTTTTGATAATTCAACCTTCTCTGCTCTCTTAACCCTACATTTTGCTCTAGACCTGAATTCTCGTTCTTTTCCTGCCCTCTGAGTACCGGGGATGAGCGTTTGTAAGCTGCTAAAGAAGTTTTCTGGCTTTCACATTTTGACTTTAGATTTTGATTAATCACCCTGAGCCTTCCATTGTTTTTCTTCAATGCTTTGACAGCTCCTGGCCAGAGCTCTGTGTTTCTTTAGTCCTTGCAATTACCACTGCTCACAATTCCTTAAACACCTGAGAAATCACATCCATTAGGTACTCTTTCCATTTCTATCAGTGCAATGTAGCAATGGTGAAAACGTTGGCAGTTTCCCCTGGACAGAATGACTTGGGTTATGATGGTGATCGGCCCTCAACTGATGCTGAGATCGTCACTGCCCATCTGCTTGCACGTGCTGTAGTTCTTAAGTCACATTTTTAGAGTCATCTTCCTAGGACCATGCCTGGTGCAAATTTTCTTAGGCACGATTCTCCGGGAAAAAGATTCTGAGGTAGATTTGTGTTTCAGATCTAGTCAGCCTGATGTTATCTGAATTAATCTCTCTAAGTACTGGGATGCATGGTGAGGCACAGGAAGAAGTTGGAATGTGATGCCACAAAACAGGATCTTTAGCTGATAATACATGACCCTCTGCGCTGTTTATTAGAGTCCTCCACATTGAGCCACGATGGCTGGACCATCATATCCCCTATCAATCAGTCATTGGTGTGGGTGGACCTGGGGAGGTTTTCATAACCTTGGTTGAGGGAGCTTCCTTGGAAGAGGGAACAGAAGGAATAATCAGGTCTAGGGTGTGAGCAGTTAACAACCCTGCCAGCCAGCCAGAAGGGTCTCCATTTTGGAAGGAGAGATGTAGAATGTGCCCACAGTGCTCTCTACAGGTAGAAATGGAGCTCTTCCCTTGGCCGCGTAACAGACACAAATCTTATTTTTATTATCAATCTTCTATATTATTCAGTTTTGGAGAGTAATGATTCAGAAGCCTGTGCTATTCAACACTGTTTTTTATGTTTGCTAAATTGGTTTGCGATCCATGAAGGATCCTTTGAGGTTTGATCCCATTGTACGTTTTAAGCTCTATCATTCAACATATCTCTTACAATAAACATTGTTCCCCAAACAGGGCTACATCTGATTATACCATCATTGTCCCCACACCTTTATTACTACTGCAGTAATTTCTGTGGAGTAATCTTATCTTTTGTATTTGTATGTATTTAAGACACCTAACTGTAGTTTATAGATGAGGAACTGACAATGTATCTTATTTCTAAACAATAAAAAATTGAATTATTAAGTCACTGAGAGGATCAATTATAAGGAATGAAATAAACTAAAACAAGCACAATATTTTTGAAATGAAAATAATTAATCTTAGTTAATTGGGAGATGCAGAGTATTTCAGTCACTAATTCTGATAGGAAGAAGACAACAGATTGAATCACGCGGAATACATCTGGATAGTCACTTTGCTTTCCAAGCTATATAAATGATATGGTTGCATGGGTTGGACACTGGGATATTTATTAACTTTGTAAGAGATCATTAAGTACTATATATGGTCTGGTGAGGATGATAGAAACCCTAGATAATAGAAACCCTACTGGCTGTCTAGAGCAAATTTTATATAAATATTTATGAATTTATGAATTTTATGAAAAAATTTATATAAATATAAATATATAATATCATTAGAACTAAAGAGATGGTGGGGTGCCTGAGTGGCTCAGTCAGTTGAGCAAGTCTTCAGCTCAGGTCATGATCTCTTAGTCTGTGAGTTTGAGCCCCGCATACTGGCTCTGTGCTCCCAGCTCGGAGCCTGCTTCAGACTCTGTGTCTCTCTCTCTCTGCCTCTCCTGTGCTCACCTTCTGTCCCTCAAAAATGAATAAGCGTTCAAAAAGAATTAGAACTAAAAAGATGGACACACACAAAGAAAACACTGAGGTAATCCAAAAATAATAGCTACACAGAGCAGCCTCTCTTTGTAGGACTGAGGAAACAAAGGGAAGGTTTTGATATTATCATAATCTAGAAGGTCAGCAGAGGTTCCAAATGGAATTTGGATTCAGAGCCCTTAGAAAGCAGAGAAGTTCTATTACTGCTAGTACCTCTTAACAGACACAGTGAGGCTAGTCTGGTGAGTGCTACTGTTGTGAAGTGCCATTACTGAGGAGAATCTGATGGGACATTAGTAATATAGGAGTCCTCTCTCATCCATGGTTTTGCTTTCTGTGTTTTTAGTTACCCACAGTCAGGTGGGGTCTAGTATATCCACGTGTCCTATTGCCAGAAGGTTGATAGTAGCTAAGGGCTATGTCACAATACTATACCATTCACTTCACTGCATCTCATTATGGTGGCATTTTATCATCTCACGTCATCACAAGAGAAACGGTGAATACCAGATGGAACCATATTCTGAGAAAGAGAGAGAGAGCAAGAGAGAGAGGGAGATTAAATTCACAGAACTTTTCTTATAGTATCTTGTTAAAATTGTTCTATTAATTATTAGCTACCGTTAGTCGCTTCCAGTGCCTAATTTAAAAACTAAATTTTACTGGGGTGCCTGAGTGGCTCAGTCAGTTAAGCGACCGACTTCAGCTCAGGTCATAATCTCACGGTTCGTGGGTTCGAGCCCCGCATAGGGCTCTGTGCTGATAGCTCAGAGCCTGGAGCCTGCTTCAGATTCTGTGTCTCCCTCTCTCTCTGTCCTTCCCCTACTCATGCTCTGTCTCTGTCTCAAAAAGAAATAAATATTTAAAAAAATTTTTTAAAAACCTAAACTTTACCATATGTATGTGTATGGAAAAACATAGTATATTTAGAGTTTGGAACTGTCTGTGCTTTGAGGCTTCCGCTGGGGGTTTTGGAATGCATCTCTGTGTCAGAAGACATTCCCTCTCCCTCTGCCTTCCAGGACACCACTAAGCTATCTCTTCACAATGACTAGTGGGAAGTCAGTTGGTAGAGAGAGCTCTGATTTGTAGAGCTGCAGTCCCAGCATCTCTAAGCAGGGTACACAGGGAGAGATTTGCAGCAGAGAGAAACTAGCTTGTAATCAGCCCATAACTGCATGCAGTCATATCTGGTAAAGTGCACACATATGCTCTGTAATATTCATAAATAATTTTAAAAAAACATCGTGTTAGTTTTGGTATGCTACTGGGTTGTGAACCTTATGGATAAACAGTTAGAACTTATGTTCTTCTGTAAGAGTTACTCTCTTACATAAATTCCACTTCACGTTGGCTTCTCTAATAACTTTCAGAATAAATCACATTATTAATACTTTTACTATAAAATAAAGTACAGCTTCCTGATTCCCAAAAGGTGAATTTATTTTAATGCCTTTCCAATGTGTATTGTATCCATGAGTGTATTGTATTCCTGACATCAGTTCTACTTCTGACTTTGACCTATTACTAATTTGTAAGACACATTTTTGACAATTTGAGCATATATTAACAACTACAAAGATTAACACCTATTATATATTATGCTTCAAATGACACAAAATATAAAACTTGTATGAATAAACATAACACTTATTTTATTAAAAATATATTTGTCCATGGAGAAACATTTTAAATAGAGTACATGTTTATGGAGAAAATAGCTCCACCTACACATATTTAAACCTTTCATTATGAAACACAGGAAACCTTTAAAGCTGCATGTTCTACAGAAGTAGTTTTTTATTAATAAAAAGTTCACAACCATGTATAACAATCAAATACAATTCAAAAATATACCATATATTGCCGCAGATTACGAGGTTTGCCAAGGAGAAATCTCATTTTGAAATATTTCTGAAATTTAACAAAGTAAAGAATTGTTCTTATTAAGATCATCAAAATTTTCTCTTCTGATTTACTAGCCTTATTTTTCCTCTTCAGTACAAGTTCTGATGGTTTATTGGATCTGTAGAATATTAATTGCATATGCATGGAATTAGAGCAAATACAAATTGCATTTAAAATATATGGGGTGCCTGGGTGGCTCAGTCGGTTAAGCGTGCTACTTTAGCTCATGTCATGTCATGATCTCACAGTTTGTGGGTTTAAGCCCTGAATCAGGCTCTGTGCTGACAGCTAGCTCAGAGTCTGGAGCCTGTTTCAGATTCTGTGTCTCCCTCTCTCTCTGACCCTTCCCTGCTCACGCTCAGTCTCTCTCTCTCTCTCTCTCTCAGAAATTAAAAAAAAAAAACATTAAAAAATATATGGATGCATTTAGGGACACCTGAGTGGCTCAGTAGGTTAAGCATCTGACTCTTGATTTCAGCTCAGGTCATGATCTCATGCTTTGTGAGTTTGAGCCCCACATTGGGATCGGCAATGACTGCATGAAACCTGCTTGGGATTCACCCTCCCTCTCTTTTTATGCCCTACACCTCCTCAAAATAAATAAATAAACTTAAAAAAATATAGATGCATTATGACTTGGAAGTATTCAGTCTTCCAGAACTAGAAAAACAAAAAAGAAAATTTGCAACAGGTATGGATGTTGACCGTTTTCTTCTAGAGTTTTGATTTACATCAAAATGAATCTGAATTTTTTTTGTCAAGACTCCATAATCACTGCTCAACTCTAGGAGTTTTTTTCCATTTAGGGACTTGTTCCTTAATCATCACCATTTCCTGGGAAATCATCAATTGTATAATATTGTGACTCTTTACAAGGAGAGTCTCTATTTTGTTTCTCAACCTGTATCCTTGTACAACTATACCAGACTTCTCTATCTCTCAGATTATGAAGTGCAAGATAGTAAACTTCTGTTAATTGGATGTTACCTAACGTAAAACAAAGGTATAATGAAATGCAGAAATAAATGCAAAATAAAATGGATACACAAAATATTTGAATTTAATAATTCACTTTTAAATATAAGTATTTATTTTCTTTAAAAAAATTTTTAACGTTTATTTATTTTTGAGGGAGATAGAGAGACACAGTGTGAGCAGCAGAGGGGCAGAGAGAGACGGAGACACAGAATATGAAACAGGCTCCAGGCTCTGAGCTTTTAACACAGAGCTCGATGTAGGGCTTGAACTCATAAACCATGAGATCATGACCTGAACCAAAATTGGATGCCCAACTGACTGAGCCACCCAGGGACCCCAAGAAATATTTATTTTCTAAATGTAACTTATATATTATTCATTTTAAGTAAAATATATGATTGTTTTGTTTGTTTATTAGCAGGAAATATTAAAATGTGCCAAATGACAATATCGCCACAGCACTTGCAAAACAATTACTATCATTTATATTTTCAGATGCGAGGTTTGAGCCATCTAAGAGCAAATAGTAGTTTAGAGATTGGGGTCAGGCAAAGGCAGCATTTTTGGAATACCTGTACCCATCCCATCAATATAGTCAGTCAAGGAGGCAAATGTCTAAGAGGAAAAATCTGTTCAATTTTACATGAATATCTAATTAACTCATTTTTAGAACTGAGTACAAATTGATGTTTTAAGAGACGTTAGCTGAAATAGAATATAGAAGTGCATAAATAAATAAGCATATAACCATAAATGTAATAGAGAGACATTGCCATCTAGATAGTCTCTGGAAGAAAGTAACAGAGTGAAGTGAGAGGAGGAGAATGAGAAACAGGAGTTAGAGTCGAATATGCTTCCCGAACATGAAGAAAGACCACTTGTCAAGAACCCTAGAGAGGCAACCTGGCCCACAATTTGAAGAAAGTTCAGAAGGAGAGATTGTGGCTTATTAGGAGGATGCACTGAAAGCATTTATTCAGAACAATATATTATTTGCCTCCAATGTCACACTTACCTATATTCTGTATTCTCACTTGAATATGTCTGTTAGCTAAGAAAATGAATGAAGTCCTCCTAGAGAGAATAACAAAGTCTATTTACTCAGAGCTTACTATCACCAGGGAGTCAGCCACCATCACTTATCTTGGCAGAGGGTCAAAGGCAGGCAGAGAATTGGGAAAGCTTTATAATGGAAAAAAGAAAAAAGAATTATCAAGCATATCATGTTGGTTATGTCATAAATGGAAGCTATTGGCATGGGGACATTGAAGGTGGTCTAACAAGAAGAGAGGCATCCTTTGTGGTTGGTTTGGGGAATATATCTGGCTTTCTCTAGTTAGGTTCTAAATTGGAATCAGGGACAAAAATTAAGGAAGTTGGCAGTTGCAGGCCAAGTCCTGGCTGGTTGGAGCCATTTATTACAAAGGTGGTGGTTTGGCTTCCCAAGCTGGTTGCTGCAGGAGTTGTGAGTCAGGGTTTTATTTTCATGTGTCCCGGCCATTGGCCATGTGATTCTTCATGCTCTCAAAGTCAGCACTTAACTCTAGGAAAAACAAAGGGCTCATCTCTAAATAAACTGAAACAATCTCCTGGAAAATTGGTAAGCAAGAATAAATGTCATGTGTTGGAATTGGAGAATCTGGTTCTCCAATAATTGATTCTAAACAAAGGTCTATCAGAATCCTAATCTGAGGGTTTGATGGGAAATTTTCTTATAATGAGCTTAGGAAAGGAGCATGAATACCTAGTCTTTTGTTTTCAAACAAGAATAGAAAAGATGATTGGCAGGCATAGTGGAAGTTACAGCAAAAAATAGAAAGACCAATATGAATGGAAAGAAAAAAATGAGCCCTCATGTCCTTTTTCTAAAATGTCTAATATTAGAGAAAGTTTAAGAAACAGACACCACAAAAGCAATGACAACATCTTCAAAAGCTCCTAATTACTATACTCAGAGGGATTACAACTATATCTCACCCTTAAGGGTGAAATAAGAAATTGTGAAAGACTTGCAGAGATTAAAATATAATTGCTGAAATGCAACAGGACATAAAAACAAAATTAAAGAAGTCAGCTAGACCCTCAAGCCAAAACAACAAGAGAATGAAATACAAGAGAACAATTAGAAAAAAGAGGCTTAATATATAATAATTGACTAATTTGCTTTTGCCACCCACCAAAATATGTGATATTTTATATACATAATTGATAGAGCAAGAGAGAGATTAGAGATATAGAGACAAAGATACAGAGAAAGAACATGAGGGGAAGCACAAAGACATTCTCTATTCTGGCACATGTAGGAAAATTTCCCTGAAAACAATTTTTGCTGTGAAATGTGAAAGATGAATAGGAGTTAAACTAGCTCAGAGAAGGGGAGAGCTACGGGTCTTAAGGAAGACTATAATGGAAGTCTCCAGATAGCAGAGGTGAGAAGGAATTTGACATGTTAAAAAGCCACAGAAAGTCAGTATCTGTATCACAGGTAGGGATAAAATAGGTGATAAATACATAGAAGAAGGCAGGGCCTACCTAAGTGATACTTTGTTGGTTAAGACTTCATCACTTCTACAAGTAATGGAAAATTATGTAACACTTGAATAAAAGAGTAGTAAGGCTAGCAATATATTGCAAAGGAATAGCTTTGCTCTCTGGGGAGAAATGATGAGTAAGAATCTAATGAAGAAGAGAGATAATCCAAGGTAGGAGAAAGTTCACTTGGGTAACATGGAGATTAGTGGCTACATGAAAATATTTTGAGGACAAAACTAATAGAACTTTAAGAAAGGATAGGTAATTGGTGAGGATTTAGGGAACTAGGTAAAGCATGATTTTCTACTCTGGATGCCCTGGAAGAGAAAGAATTATAGACAACTTATCATGAAAATTTAAGTGTCCTGTATATGTACTCAGATTAATCAGAAAAAAGAGGCAGGGTGATATAGAAATAATGATAAATAAAAATTAAATACTAAAATCTTCATTGTTATTCAGTGTTAAGATAATGGGTTGGATTTTATGTTTCTTTTGGGTAAGGTTTTTTGTTGTTGTTGTTTGTTTTTTGGTTTTGTTTTTGTTCAACATATTCAAGTAGCATGTATTGAACTTAATTAGACAAACATTCACTGAAGGGTCTATTCAAAATGTTTTAAACTCAAAGAAACTGTTCCATAAAGAATGTTGAAGAAGAGCATTAATGGGAAAGGTTATAGAAGCTTTGAAATAGACCAAAAGAGTACTGAATGTCTCCAGTGGATATCAAAGCATTGTGGAGCATGTCCTTTTGGGTTATTTGATTCTGTGAGAGCTCTGAGACATTTCTTGTCTTTGAGATATGTTTCAATTTTTGAAACTGATAGGAACCAAATCAGTGTTGATAGAATGCAGATTGTTTCCAGTAAGACTCAACCAAATAGCTATCAACACATTGACACTTTTAAAAACTTTTTAATGTTTACTTGTGTGTGTGTGTGTGTGTGTGTGTGTGAGGGAGAGAGAGAGAGAGAGAGAGAGAGAGAGAGAGAGAGAGAAGGAGACACAGAATCTGAAGCAGGATCCAGGCTCTGAGCTGTAAGCACAGAGACTGACAGACTGACACGGGGCTCAAACTCATGAACTGCGAGATCATGATCTGAGCCAAAGTCAGACGCTTAACAGACTGGGCCACCCAGGTGCCCCACTACTGACACATTTTGTACCTTCACAGGTTTCCCACTTTTGCATCATTGGTACCTTCATTCCAGAATCCCTAATGCTTATATATGTGTCTGTAAATTCTCTGGAATATTGATGGCATCTTTTTGGTTTCCTTACTAGAGATACAGAAAACCTCTGATGAGTATGCTTTATATTTTTGCAAGAATAATGATCTTTAGAATAATAATTTTACCTTAAAATATATTTCTGTTTGAAAACTTCATTTCATTTTACTTTAGAAATAAATTATTCTTTTATGTAAAAGTCTACACACACACACACACACACACACACACACACACACACACAAATACCAAATACCTGATGAATCTTTTTCTGAAGATTGTACAAATATAGAATTAAATTCCAAATTGCATAGGGACAACACATCATTTCTTTAAAACAGAGCCCAATATTCTTGCATTTCAGTGTTTATGGAACACAGAAACCTTGTTCAATTTAATTTTTTATTGAGGATCATGATGTTTCTTTCCTGTGGTTTTTGGCAGTGGGTGGGTGGGTGGGGGCTATAAATCTAAAATGTATCATTCTAAGGAAGGAAAATACCAAAAGTCTACTTCAAGTTCCTCCTTGGTCGATGTGTCATAGAGAAGTAACCAGAAACCAAATCCAATTTGCTCTGCAAGTGCTGATTTTGCTTGGGGTAAACCAATGCTAATTCTTTTGTGATAGAAATTGTTTACCAAATATATGGGGGGAAAAAACATTTTAAGTTCAGTCTAAGCTTAGCTAAGGAGAGAGATTTATATCACTGATTGGATTGCAATGCCTCTTTCAAGTTATTATATGAATCTCGACATCTAATTATAACTGTCTTTCTAGGTAACTCAAAATCATTAAGGTTAATATAGGTGATGATTTTCTGAGATTACACTTTTGACACATCAAGTCAAAAGTTAAATGACTTGCAAATGACATTAAAATAAATATGAATGTTTTATAAGGTGATATTTGAAGAATAAGTATATTTAGAAATTAAAAACAAGTTACTAGTTACCTCACCATTTCTTGGCAGATGTCTTAATTGCTCCAAACTTAATAATTGGTAATTCATATTTGAGAAAAAGATATCTCTTAGAGTTAAGGTACTCTTTCCAGGTCAAGGTAGTTCTATGTGGATAATATTTATTATACTGAAATAATCTGTCAGTGATAATATGTGACATTAATTTGTACACAAGCATTGAAAACAACACACTAATCACACTTAGGAATAAACTTATTTTTATCATCCTGTAACAGATTTTCCTATCAGTAATTTTATTATAATTTGCTCTTACTAAAAATTTAAAATAGCAAAGTGAAAACCTGTAATAGCACCTTCAATTTTGTAGGAAGTTTATATTTTGTCCTGCTTATTTAGACATATGTTATAAATCTATACTTACTACATATATATTATTAAGTTACTATAGTTGATCTACCTTTATGAAATTTAACATCTCCCCTAACTTCAGTTAGTTGTGAATTGCTTTATGTTATAAGGAGTATGTGTTCAAGCTTCAGATATTGAGGTGAAAGAACACAGGTAAGAGATGATAATGCATTTTGTAAGAAAGAGACATATGTTTAATATGCAAAGCATTAGCTTTGAGAAAGTATATATGGATATAAGTGTTCATAAATTAAAATATTGACAAATTATATTTTTATTATGCTATTTCTTGTCTTTAAATAAGTTTTGAATAATGCTTAGGAAAACTTTAAAATACACCATCTATGTAATTATTAAATATCTGTATATGAAACAGCATAAGCTTTGGATACAGATTTTATAAAATTTACTTAAAACACTGACATAAGGGGTGGTTTTACAAATTCAGAAATAGTATCTAAAGAAGTAGTTGAGTAGTTGCCATATATTATGTAACCGGGATTAATGAGATATTACTAGTGTTGAAGTTAAAAATGGGGGAAAAAAAACTTACTATTGAATGTCTCACATTAGAGTTTATTTATTTTAATATTTTCCACCACCTTAAAATGACCAAAATATTAAGATATTACATATATAATATTGGACCACTTTCTTACACCATACACAAAAATAAACTCAAAATGGATTAAAGACCTAAATGTGAGACCTGAAACCATAGAACTCTTAGAAGAAAACAGAAACTAATTTCCTTGACATTGACCATAGAAACATTTTCTAGAAATGTCTCTTCAGACAAGGGAAGCAAAAGCAAAATTAAACTATTGGGACTATAAATAAAGAGCTTTGCACAGCAAAGAAAACCATCAACAAAACATAAACGGCGACCTACTGAATGGTAAAAGATATCTCATGTGGGATTAATATTCAAAATATATAAAGAACTTACATAATTCAACACCAAGAGAACCAATGTGATTAAAAAAATGGGCAAAGGACCTGAATAGACATTTTCCCAAAGACATATAGGTGTCCAACACACATATGAGAAGATGCTTAACATCACTAATCCTCAAGGAAATGCTAATTAAAGTGACAAGGAAATATCACTTTACACCGGTCAGAATGACTAAATTTTTTTAAAAAAGACAAGAAATAACAAGTGTTGGCAAGGATGTGGGAAAAAAGTAAATCCTTGTGCATTGCTGATAGGGATGCAAAGGAGATTCCTCAAAAAAAATTCAAATAGAATTAGCATGTGATTCAGTAATTCCACTACTAAGTATTTACCCAAAGAAAATGAAAATTGTAATTTAAAAAGGCATATGCATGCCAATGTTCATCGCAGCATTATTTACAGTAGCCAAGATATGGAAGTAAATATCCATTGATAAGTGAATGGATAAAAAAGATTTGTGTATATGGAACAGAGGCCATGGCACAATTACTTGTAGGAATTACCGTTATTTAGAATGAACCAGGGGCACCTGGGTGGCTCAGTGGGTTAAGGGTCTGATTTCAGCTCAGGTCATGATCTCACGGTTTGTGAGTTCAAGCCCCTTGGGGGACTCTGTGCTGACAGCTCAGAGCCTGGAGCCTGCTTCAGATTCTGTGTCTCCCTCTCTCTGTCCCTCCCCTACTCTGTCTCTGTCTCTATCTCAGTATCTCTCTCTCAAAAATAAATAAACTTAAAAAATTCAAAATGCACCAAAAACTGGATCTGAGGTCCTATGAGTAGCTTAGACCAATGAGAGTGCACTAACATATACGCGCACCCAGCATCTAAAGAACAAGTAGAAATACAGCGTGCTCTTAGAGAAATACAAATGGAGAAAGGATAGATAATTTCAATACATATGACAACAACACTAACAAGAGTACTTCATGAAAATCCATTTCAGTGGATGAAGAGAAGAAAAGGATGGCCAATGCAAAACCTGAATTGGTGATCAAATGAGAGAAATATCCCCAAGTTTCAAGCAAAGGTACACAGACTTGGAAATCAAAAGGGAGCACGTAAGAATCCAGAGGTCTCATTAGGCAGGGCCACTCCTGCAATTCCAGGGAAGCCATTCCCATGGCACACAGCCCCCTAGGTTTGTGTATCATCGGGTTCCAAGATCCAGAAAATTCTCATGTGAACCATAGGAGTTCAGAAAAAGAAAAGAACAGAGGATCAGATGACGTGGATAACAGAAACAAGAAACGTAGATAACAAGAAAACAGATAACAGTAGAACATTTCCCCGAATTAAGAATCAGGAAATTGAAAAATGTCATGGAGTCCCAGAAAGTTTGGTAGGAAAAAACAGTATCCTGCCATAGCTAGAGAATACCAAGGACAAAGAGAAAATGTCACAAACTCCCAGGCTGAACAATAAAAATAATGTATACTTTATAGAGATTGGAGAACTGACCTTCACCCAGCTGGACTGATAGACAGGTTGGTGGCCAGGGAAAATTCTGAATAACAGTCTTTTAGTACTGCAGAAAGCAGAAAGCTGACCAAAATCACTGCACTTACTGCCTGGGTCAGGGACCATATGACAGCTGGCCAGCAGAGGCGTCGACCTCTCATGTCTCATTTTGGGCTGTTAGAACAAAGGCCAACAGTGCATTGAGAGAGGATTCTGAGTAGGTCTGCTTTTTCAATAAGCCACAGCTGAGGCCGTACAACCTTACTTTTTAAAGCAATTTTTTTCACATATTCATCTTATGTTGTTCTGTGGCCAAAAGGCAATTGAGGCAGAAAAAAATAAATTTACATTGGTTCCTTAAGTATGTTAGTAAAATGAGATTTGTAACCATTTCGGTATCAAAAGTAACAAAACTCTTGGTCTAGCTCGTGTTGACAAGGGTCTGTCTGATTTCTGAGATTATTTCTATAGTATGGAAACCTTCGGGCAAGTGGTCAGTGCTGAAAAGGTGTTCGTTCTATAGGAAAGATGGGGCGGAGTGGTGCTTAGAAGTTGTGTAATTTGCTACCTGCTAAGCATTGTGAGACAGTCTGAGACAACAAAATAACTTGGGAAGTTTTAGAAAAATATGAAACAAAGGAAAGGAGTAGGATTCTTTTTTTTCATTTACTATATACTCTTTCCATTAAGTTGAATTTTATCTATGTGTATCTATTTAATACACTTAACTCTTTATCTTTTGCTTAGTAAATAAATTGCCTTAAAATCTTCCCAGTTACCAGTGCTGATAATTTTGTGCTTTCAAAAATGTTATAGTACAAGTATAACAATGGGTGAAATATTCCATCTTATATATATTTTTTGGCAATGCAAAATTTCTTTGGAGAGTTTTCAATCTTTTTTTTTTTAATGTTTATTTATGAGAGAGAGAGAGAGACAGCGTGAGCAGGGGAGGGTCAGAGAGAGAGGGAGATACAGACTCTGAAATAGGCTCCAGGCTCTGAGCTGGCAGTCAGCACAGAGCCCGCGCGGGGCTCGAACCCACGAACCGCGAGATCATGACCTAAGTGAAAGTCGGACGCTTAACCGACTAAGCCACCCAGGCGCCCTTGGAGAGTTTTCAAGGAGAAAAATAACGTCTAGCATCAGTGTCATTAACTGAATTTTATTGCGTTTTGGATATGAATATTTCCTTTCACACTTTTTTCCACCTCAAGAGATTGTGACTCCGTTTCCCCCACAGTTTAGGTAGCTGGAGAACTTTGGAGCACTAGGCATGAGTGTGCTTTGAAACACTTTGGTGCAGCGCAGTTAAGAAAGCATAATGAGAAATATATGCAAACTCATGATGTCATATCAGCATTCAAACATGCCTAATAAAACAACGGTACATTATTAACTATTATTCTATGGATTTTCGAATATTGTTTTAATTTTTAAATATTTATTCATTTTTGAGACAGTGAGAGATAGAACATGAGCAGGAGAGGGGCAGCAACAGAGGGAGACACAGAAACCGAAGCAGGCTCCAGACTCAGCTGTCAGCACAGAGCCTGACGTGGGGCTAGAACTTGTCAACAGTGAGATCATGACCTGAGTCGAAGTCCGACGCTCAACTGACTGAACCACCCAGGTGCCCCCCTGAATGTTGTTTTAAACAGGCATCTCAAGTTCTGGTTACAATTTGGAAAAGTGTGGATGGTCATATATTGCAGTTTGCTGTATAATTTGGTATGATATTTGTAGATAGTTATTTGGTAACATATTTTCAAAAATTAAACAGTACCACTTGTAACTGAGATATTGCAATCATATGAATTAATCCTTAGGAAACCCATCAATCAGATCAACACTGGACTATAAACAAGGAGTTTTACTAAAATTTGTTTTTTTAATACCTCCAGGTATTTAATAAGTTACTAATAACATGTTATAGTACATACAACCATACAAAAAATTCATCAATAAAATTTTTAAATTTGTTGCTTTTATATTTACTGACATAAAAATATGTCTTTACTATTACATATAAATAATGATAGTTTATAGCATTACATTGTTTACAGTAATACTATCTTTTTTCCATGGCTTTATGTATTTTTTAAAATTATCAAAATATTAATGAATATATTTTCCTTCAAGAAATTTTTTCTAGCTTTACTGAGGTACAGTTGCAAATAAAATTTGTATATACTAGGTATACAATGTGATGATTGGATTTGCATATACATTATGAAATGATTACCATAGTCAAACTGATTGACACACTCATCATTCCTCATTGTTTTGTTCATTTGTTTCTTTCGCTTTTTGTGGTGAGAACACTTAATATATACTGTCTTAGTAATTTCAGGTATATGATACAGAATTACTAACTATAGCCACCATGTTAGATCCACAAAGGACACCTGGGTGGCCCATTCGGTTAAGCATCGGACTTTAGCTCAGGTCATAATCTCAGGGTTTGTGGGTTGGAGTCCGCATCAGGGCTCTGTGCTGACAGCTCTGAGCCTGGAGCCTCCTTCAGATTCTGTGTCTCCTTCTCTCTCTGCCCTTCCCCTGCTCCTACACTGTCTAGCTCAAAAATAAATAAAAACACTAAAAAAATCCACAGAATGTATTCACTTTCTAACTAAAAGTTTGTATCCTTTGATAACATTCCCCCCCCCCCCAACCCTCCAGCCTCTGGCAACCACCATTCTATTCTGTTTCTATGAATTAGACTGTTTACATTCCACATATAAGTGATACCATGCAGTAATTGTTCTTCTCTGTCTGACTTTTTTCACTAGCGTAACGTCCTCTAGATTCATCATGTTGTTACAAATATCAGGATTTCTTTGTTTTTAAATGTTTATTTATTTTGGGAGAGAGAGACAGAGCATGAACAGGGGAGGGGCAGAGAGAGAGGGGACACAGAATCTGAAGCAGGCTCCAGACTCTGAGCTGTCAGCACAGAGCATGACGTGGGGCTCAAACCCATGAGTGAGATCATGACCTGAGCTGAAGTTGCACGCTCAACACACTGAGCCACCCGGGTGCCCGGGATTTCCTTCGTTTTTAAGGCTAAATAATATTCTCTCTCTCTCTCTCTCTCTGTGTATCTTTATCTCTCTCTTCCTCTCCAAATATATATCTATATATGGGTACATCTATAACTATATATAGAGAAAAAAGCTATATAAATATATATAGTTAGATAGATAATCACATTTTAACTATCTGTCAACAAATACTTAATACTCTTAATACACTTCTATTTTAGAGATTCTTTTTTAAGATATATTTTAATGTTTATTTATTTTTGAGAGAGAGAGCCTGAGTACAGGGGGGAGGGGCAAAGAGAGAGGGAGACATTGTTGGGAGCCATTTTTGAACTCACTAGTTGAGAAAACTCCTTGTGGGGTTAAGGCAAGTATGCAAGCCTCTTGCCGTCATATGACGACTGATATCCACCCTCACTGAATTATTTCTGCTTGAGCCCTGCCCCCAAGGTACCTTGATGATTGGTATTGGGAGTGACTTGTCCCCTTGTTCTGGCCCTGGTATGATGATTGCACCTTGTGAAGGAACTTATTATAGGAGCTTCTTCTTTTGTGATTATGGGAACAGACATCGTGTCTCCAGCAGGTCCTGTTTTCCTCCATACTTTCCCTTGAGTTATGAACAAGCTAATGACCCTTACTCATAAAAGATTGACCTTTACATGTACAATTCTGTTTGTACCATTGCGTTACTCTAAGAGATCCATGCAGCTCAACATGTAAATCAACTAACCAAAAATATTTCTCATGCCCTAGCTATTCAAGGAATCATAGACAAAAAACTAGATACAAAGGAAAATATACTTGAAGAGGCTATTCTATGTATTGGAAATGAGCTAAACTTTTTAAAGGTACAGTTGGCTCTCCAGGGCTATAGGAATATAATTGGACAATTAAGTCTTGCCCGGAGACAAAGAGCCTAACTTAGAGAGAAAGAACAGATAAGAGCAGAACATAAGTTACCACATACACCTTTGCTAACTGATGATATGTAGCAGCCCCTTCCCTAAGGCCTACATTCCACAAACACCTTCCCTTACACTGCCAGCTGTGATGAGGATGGATGATTATCTACAACTTAACCTATGACCTAATCTTAGCGTTATTATTAAAATGTGTATGTTATCCTGTTTTTCACTGAGAACATCCTGTTATTTTCTTAGCTACTCAACCTCACTATAATTGGGGCAGTTCTGCAAGAATACTTCTGTAAAGCCTGTTTCTGTACATTTTCCAAAACAACTTATCACAGGGAACTATCCATTGTAAAAACTCCATTTCCTGATGCCATGTTATCATCTGACTTATAAATAAAGGCACCAAAACCGACAGGGCAGAGATGCCTGCCTGGTGATCAGAACAAATCTCAGGACTCCCTCACTCTCTCTCAGTGACATCGTCCATGCTTCAGAGACCCCTGGACTGGCTGAAGCTGGACTCTGGCAAGACAAAGAACCCAAAGCAGGCTCCAGGCTCTGAGCTGTTGGCACAAAGCTGGATGTGGGGCTTGAACCCAGGAACCACGAGATCATGAGCTGAGCCTAAGTCAGACATTAAGTGAGTGACTGAGCCACCCAGACATCACTACTTCTATTTTAGATTTACACTCCAAAACAATGCACCGTTCAGCATTTAATTGACATTGAGCTATGTAGAATAAAGATAGTGTGCCCAATCTTATGGCTCATTTGAGATATTTATTTCACTGGGAATATTGGAGGAAGTCTTAATTAATTAATTACTTTTTCCTGTACAGATATTTAATTCTATCTTAAATATTTAGATGTCAGGTAAGTTGTGATGCCTATTCAGAGCAATACAAGAAGTGAGGAATAAATCCACTGCTTGGGGCAGATGGTGCAATGTTAACAGAAGACACATAGAACAGACCTAATCTTCAGGTTTCTCTACCTTTAAATAAAATGAACCTCTAAGGTAGATCAACTTAATTCAAATATATAAGAGAGATAAAGTACAAGTTTAGCTGAAGGACATTTTTTAAAGAGTTTATTTATGTTTTATTTTGAGAGAGAGGACAGAGAGAATCCCAATCAGGTTCTGTGCTATCAGCACAGAGCCCACTTCAGGGCTCAAACCCATCAACCATGAGATCATGACCTGAGTTGAAATCAAGAGTCAGACACTTTAGCAAGTAAACCACCCAGGTTCCACTAGCTCAGGTACATTTAAATTTATGGATAAAAGGAGGAAATAGTGACTGGGGATTATTTTTACTTTAAACGAGTTTATCTCCAGGATCATGGGTTTATAAGCCAAACTTAAACAAAACAAGACAAAACAATACCAATGAAACCAACTAAACACTAACAAAAAGAAGGCAATGATTATTCAAAATTTTCTGTCTTTAATATGGGAAAAATCACTACAAAATTTTTCTAGTCAGCAAGATTATATTATCAAGAACTTACTTACCTAAGCTTGTTATCTTCTGCAGCAAAGTTCTAAGACAATGCCCAGCAGCATGACATGATTGAAAAGACAACTCAAATGGACTAGTCTTCTCTCAGTTATTAAGAAGATGTTTAGAGGTGCCTGGCTAGGAGAACCAGTCGGAAGAGAATGCTACTCTTGATCTTGGGGTCGTGATGGGGTGTAATTACTTACATAATTACACCACATTAGGAGTAGAGATTACTTAAATAAATAAAATGTAAAAAACAAACAAACAAACACAAAACCCGAGATGTCTAAATTTGATCAAATCACCACTGTTAGTGTTAATGTTGTTATCTGCAAATGCCAAGTTGACTATGATTTTTTTCTTAACATTAATGCGAGGGAAATAAAAATAAATAATTCCACACAACCCAAATTAGAATTCAATATAAAGGAAGAAATAGGAAGGAAAAGGAAGGAGAAGAGAGGGGTGGGAAGGAGTGAGGTGGGAAGGGAAAATAATGTGATTTTGCTTTTGAAACTGGTTTAAACCTTCCTCAATCAGTTAACAGATAAATGGCTCTTGAATAAACTACTCAACTTTATTGGACTATTTATTATTATTATACTTCACTCACAGTGTTGTGAAAATTAGAGGAACTAGTCAAAGTAGAGCACGCAGCTAAGAACCTGGCACAGTCATCCCACCTCAGGGCTGTAAGAGCACGATACCTACTCTTAACCCTTTGCTTCATCCATTCCAACCTTTGAGAGTTCTATGATTGAAATTTTATTATGTGGAAGGCATATCTAATTCAGCTTGTAAATACATATCTCAAAGGAATAGCTAAGATACCGGTTAACAGGATCAAAATATATTCATAAGCAAAACAAGAAGATGGTCTCCACTATTTAAATTTGAATAAGGAAAAAAATAGAAGCCCCCATCCTCCCTTTTTTTAATATTCAAAGACAATTACACAAAACCAGATTAAGAGAATCCTGGCTTCATAGTAAATCTTGTTGAAAATATTTATTGGAGTCAGTCATCTGGATCTTAACTGCTTTTTACCAGAAGAAGTGCATGCTTGTTAAAAAACAAAAATAATCTTGGGCTTGATTAATACATAGTAATATTGAATTATAAGCAGGCTACAGTCTACTGTGTACTAATCAAAGCCCACCTGATGCATTCAGTACTGAAAGTGGATTTTATGGTGGATTTGGACTGGTCAAGGAAACCGTTGACAATTCTCTTGCCTCTAGTCTGTTCTGATGCTGTCTTGAAAATACTCATTCTCATCTGCTGTCTCCAAAAACTAGCACTCAGATTTTCCTTAAATTTCCACGAAGCTGATTCCTCTACAATAGTGTAGATGCTTTACACTATTCTGTATTTAGCACCTCTGAATGCTAGTGTAAAAATGTAACAATTCCAAAGGAAAGTCATGGTTAAGACCTTGGTACACTACACTATGGATTGACATTTCCAACATAGCTGGTTAAAAACTGGAGTGTGCTATGTTGTCAAGTGGACACTACTGTGAAGTTGTTCAAACAAGGTTACACAACTTTCTTTTAGAAACCTTGGTATGAAGCTGTTTGGGTGGCTCTTGATGTCTCTTCAATTAAACACTACTTATTGAGGTCATACTCAATACAAGTAAATAGATAAATCTAAAAACATTCAGTAGAAATAGATAACTTAAAAATCAATTACAATTTAATTGCTATTCAAATTCGAGTAAGATTTATGAGCATGTGCTATTAAAATTTTTATATCATAAATATTTACTGAGCACAATTTATGTGCCCTTCACTTAAGATACATTAGTGAGAACAATGCACAAAAATATCTGGCCCCATAAAGTTTACACTCTAGTAGGAAGAGAGAAACAATGAAACTAAATATAGTAACTATGTAAATTTTATGTTAGCTAGAAGGTGATCAGACTGTGCAGTAAACAAACAGCATTGTAAGAGACCTGGTAGGTGTTGGGGGCGAGATGGGGAGAATGAAGGAGCCAAACCCTGTTAACAGTTTTAAGAATATTTGACTCATGCCTAAATTTAAAAAAATATATATATATAGTTTATTTATTTTTGAGACAGACAGAGACAGAGCATGAGTGGGGGAGGGGCAGAGAGAGAGGAAGACACAGAATCTGAAACAGGCTCCAGGATCTGAGCACAGAGCCTGATGTGGGGCTTGAACCCATGAACCATGAGATCTGACCTGAGCTGAAGTCGGATGCTTAACCAACTGAGCCACCCAGGAGCCCCAGACTCATGCCTAAATTTGATCAGATTTTGACTTTCAAACTGAAAGAAGTCAGAGAAAAAAAGATTTCAAATCATTAGGTTTTGCCTTACCTTACCAAAGTCTATATAAAAATTACTGTGTACCAAGCAAAAAATACTTCTTTTTTTTTTTTTTCAGGTTTGCAACTTTTTTTAAAATTAACTTTAAAAAGTTCAAAATCTTGGAAAGACACACAGGAAAAAGGCTGAATGGTTCTTGCATATTATGTGCAACATGCACTAATTTGAAACCTATTTCAGATGATTCTAGAGCACTCTTTAAAAGATATGACTTTCCTAAGATTGATTTAGATTATACTCTAAAATCCAAGCACAACAAAATATCTCTAGAGTCCCACTCCTTGAATTGTACTTGGAACTTTGGTACAAATATCCAAAACATTGGAATAGGATACGGAAGTCCCAGGATTACAAAACAAACAAACAAACAAAACAAAAAAAAAAAACCCTGCTTTTGTTTGTTTTAGATAGACGTTTATATCCACTAAGGATCTGCTTGACATTTTGTATGCATGATTTCATATGAAGTTAAAAAAAAAAAAAAACACTTCCAGGGATAGCTACTGTTGTTCTACACATTTCTGCATAACTTGTTTAACATTAGCTGTATGGAACTTTTCTATTGCATGATTACAACACTTAATTTATTAAATTCTATATTAAAATACAGAGATTTTCAATTTTCTAAGAGCTATAAGTTCCTCTTTCAGCAAACAATAATTAAATGTATATTGCCTCTATTGTTTAAATATCTCAGCCAGGGAGAAGCTTTAAAATATAAAACTGTATTGAGTATTGTTGGAAAATATAATTTAAAACAAAAATTGCTGCCAACTCCCAAATCTTCTCCCCAAAGGTAGAAGGGAAAGAAAACAGTTTCAATGTTGAGTAAGCTTTACACCAGGATGTGACGTCCGATCACAGACCATCTGCTGGAAAGTTTGCATAGTCAGAACGAGATGTCACTGCTTCTAAGGCCAAGCAGATACAACTCATTATAGACGAATTCTCAGGATATGACAACTAGTCTTCCACTAAAGAAAACCAGACAACATGATTTGTCACACATGGTGTCTCCTAAGTTTGCCTGGCAATTGGAATGACATATATTCCAAAGACATGGAGAAATACATTATAAGGACAGTTTTCCAAAATAAATGCCCAATTAAAAGGGTGTACTCTTCCTTTTTTCTTAACTAGGGAGAATTATTTTTTTTCTTGTTATTAGTGATTGTATTTACCTTTATAGTACATATATTTTTCTATTATGTACATGATACAGAATATGTTACTTTCATGAATGTAGGATATAAAATTTCTTACATGTTTGTATAAGCAAATATGTTTCCTACTAACAACTAATAACAAGAGATTAACCGAGGAGAGCTTGACTCTGTCAAAAAATATTAGAACTGATAATTGATGTTTATTTTGAAGTAAATAATAACAGCGATAGAGACTTCAATCAGCATTCAAGTAAGAACATCAGTGTTTGGTCATCTTTAGTTTCTTTTCTCATAAATGTCTCATCAAAAGAGTGGCATTGTCCTTCCATATAGTTAAATTATTTAATTTGGCACATGAATAAACTAGAGTAAATATTTAACTAACACGGAAATACAAAAAAGCAAACAATTTACACAATTCTGTATTTTTAAATATGTACTGTGATGTCCTTACCCACGATTTAATTACATAGCCTATTTCCTAATTATGACAAAGGACAAAATAATGTGATGACTCTAAAAATATATATTAATAAAAGATGATAGTAAAAGATATCGGTTGCCACAGATATTTAATAGGGGAGCTGAATTGTATTGCCAAAAAGTATGAGAGAAGAGTATTGTGTGTGATCACAATTATTAGATTTGGGCTTGGCAAAAAAAAAAAATAACAATTTAGAAGCAGTCGAGGAACAGCCTCAAACTGAGTGGGATTTAGATTTATAATGGATAGTAAGTACTTCCCAATGATCTCATAAAGAGTAACGGATATGTCCTTTACTAAAATTGAATTCCCTGTCTTCACATTCACTAGACAAAACTGAAAGCAAACTGACATATAAAACACTAAAGGAGTTATTTTTTTCTTCTGACTCAAGCTGGAAGCTGTTGTTTCTTTTCCTTTGACTTTTGCACAGAAGACAACTCATGGTAAACAAGCTAATAAATGATTTTACTTAGTTCACTTTTTACTTTGTTATTGCAAAGAGAGTGACATTTAGGAGCAGTATTTCATGAGCTCACTGAGCTGAATATAGCAGAGGCATGGAGCCGTACCATTCTAAAGGACCGACTGAATCACTGAAGCAATGAGATAGGAGATAAGAGACGACGTGCTCTGCTATCAACCAGGCCTTCATAAATGGGCACCCAATGTATACTAGATGCTACTCAAAGCATTAAGTGAAACTTCCCATGCACCCAATGTCATCTCATTAGAGACTCACTGCTAAAATTGCAACTTTGTAAACGGAGGAAAACAAATTTTCCTTAGAAAATTGTCAATAATATTGTTGGGCATCTGGTGGGAGTCCATGAGTAAGTAATTAAATGGTAAGAACTTTCTAAACAACTTGTTGGATACACTCATCACAATTATACTCTAATTTGGAATTCAAATGTGAAACGAGGGAACAAAAGTTAATCATTTTAACCAATCATAAGACTATTCCAGATAAATACTCCCTCAAGTATAAATGTGTAGAGGCGTTTGCACATGGGATTGTTGATACATTTCCTGGAATTTTCTAAATTATACATTTTTGAGTTCGGCTTGAGTCAAATGACAATATTTTGACTTAATGATTGCTTGCCCACTTGATGTGGAAAAAAATAAAAGACAATATTACGTGATATTGGTGTTCCATCAGTTTTGTCACCTTTTTGTTTACCACCCACATAAATAAAAATCTCAGTGGTGCAGGAATGACTAACCCTGGACACTGGGCTCTTCCTCTTGGACTCTTCAAAGAAAAGCCATAATTTGAAGGTAACTCTTGTAACTCTTGGACTTTTTTTAATCAGAGAACATGAGATAAGAATTTTGGTTCTGCAACTTACCAGTTTTGTGATGTTGGGTCATTTAGTGGTTAGTATTATCATATTGAAAATAATACTTCCTTTCAGGGTATTTATAACATTAGACATGTGCCTGGCTTAGAATAAATGCCCTCAAGCAACAGCAGATTTTCTGCTACCATTTCAGCTTCTGTACATTCCAGCTTCAACATGATCAAGGAAATGATCTTGTTGATCAATCCACCCCGGTGAATTGCTGAAGAAAAGAAAGTTACAAAGCTAAAATCTAAGTGTAAGTGCAAAGAAATCTAAATATGCCCAACACAGTTTTGAAAATTTTATTTAATCACTATATCTCCAACCTATATAATGAAGGCTAAAAAAATAGTTTTCTTACAATAATCTATACCACAAAAGATATAGCAAGAGAAAACTTGAACATAGGAGTAATAAAAGTAGAAAAATAGGTGAGGAGAGGACTAAAGTTAGGGTATATAATGTGTTGTGCCCTGTTCGCGAGTTCCCAGAGACCTCCAAGGAGCCAACACCGATGCAAATACAAAAGGGTCTTTATTACAAGCTCGAGCAGGGGCTCATCTGCCTACCGGTGTTGTGGCAGCAAGATGAAGCCAAGAACAATAGCGAATAGGGTTTTTAAGGAGTAAGGGATGGGGGTGTTACAGTACATGTAGTATCATCACATAAGCACCAATTACAATTACAGCTTTGACCATTCAGTATCTGTGAGGTGTTCATTATTTTTGGCGGGACCCAATCATGACTTTTGAGAATCCTTTGAAAATGACCAATTATGAGGTGAGTTCAAAGGGCCCACGTGGGGTTCAGGCAAGCGATGAGAAATTGGCTAGTTTGTATCTGCAGTTCCCAGCCTTGACTCAGACCATAGGAATGTTTTTTGATTAGCTGAACTGAGGGCGGTCTGAGGATGGCTTTAGCCTTGAACAGTCTGAGATTGGGACTGGGATTGGGGCTACGTGCAGCCCGAGGTTTCTCTTAATGGAGGACTTCATTTTTGGCTCTTCAAATGCATGCCATTAGAAATTAGCAAGAGTAACATATTTGACCTTGAGCTTCCTAGCAAAAGTGCAAAGGATAAGATATAAGTTTAAAGTGTGTTAATTTTGGGGCGCCTGGGTGGCTTAGTCGGTTAAGCGTCCGACTTTCGCTTAGGTCATGATCTCGCGGTTCGTGGGTTCGAGCCCCGCGTCGGGCTCTATGCTGACTGCCAGCTCAGAGCCTGGAGCCTGTTTCAGAGTCTGCGTCTCCCTCTCTCTCTGATCCTCCCCTGCTCACGCTGTCTCTCTCTCTCTCTCTCCTAGAAATAGATAAAACATTAAAAAAATTAAAAAAAATAAAGTGTGTTAATTTCTTTAAAAGGCAACAATGGAGGACAATTTTTTTTTTTCACTCTTACTGAGATCTGAAAGGAATTTCTCATGTAGGTCTTTAAAATGGGGAAACTTTATTTAGGGGTTCTGTTAAGCATTTGATTCTTGATATGGGCTCAGGTCACGATCTCAAGATGGGATCTCTGCTTGGGATTCTCTCTCCCCCTCTCTGCCCCTACCCCACTTGTGTGTGTGTGTGTGTGTGTGTGTGTGTGTGTGTTTAAAGATCTACATGTATGAAATTGGTAGTACTGATTCTGAAAAAGTATAATCTATGATATTCATATTCTTGGTTTCTTTGTTTATCATCAGGATATAGATAGAAACCGGTGAGAATAGATTATACATCTTAGGAATTGGCAATACCCAAATTCATAAGTGTAACTTTGATGAGACCTTTTATTCTTATACATGGAGAGAGGATTAAACCTTTATATCATATGGAACAATTTAACAAAAAGATTGGTTCCATATATTCTTGCTTTGCCCAGTAAATATTAGTTCCCCAACAGCAATGGTCATACATTTTGACCAAAATAACCTTGATCCAGGTCACTAGGAAATTTGTATTCTAAAAGTTTTAATAGGTATGTTAGGTTGCCCAGATATCTAAGTTGTCATTCAAGAGCATTGAAGGCCTACTGATATTTTATTACCTAAAATATTCTAATTTTTCAACTTATATAGAAAGATCTTAGGAGTTCAGACTTTTTCTTTTTCTTATCAAGTATATTTTGTAATTTCCCTTACGTCTAATTTTATGAGTTACACTTTGAAATGTTATATATTTGAATTCAAATTAATTTCAGGTAAGCTAGAATCATACCTTTTGTTATTTTGCCAGTTTGTCTTTGACTTTTAGAACAGCATTATAAAACAGCTGTCAGCCTTATAAAGTTTTATCAAGAATCTAGTTTGGGAGAAGCTATGCAAAAATATACATCTATTTAAGGACTAAATGCACTTATGATATTAACTTGGATCCATTTTGCCAATATGCTTGTGATTTTTGAAATTTTGCCTAATCTGCATGGAATGGAAACACTATAAATGCCTGCATAAGTTAGCAAAAATTGGAGAGAATATTCTGAAGGCCTTTAAAGATAGATACATACTCCTCAGCCCAGGATGTTTTAGTTCTCTTCGTTCATTTTTAGAATTATGACTCTAGAATTCCATTGAGAAGGATTCTCATTCAAATGTAAAAAGGAATAGGAACCTAAAGAGAAGGTACAGGTGACTCATGGACATAAATGGGCTGGAGAAGAGTTAGGTGAATCATGCATAATGAACATGAGAGTATAAAAAGGTTAGTGGAAAAAAAGGTTGAATTATAGAAGTAGAAAATGTCAGTATCCAGATCATAGTGTTTATCTACACTAAATTGAGGAAATAAGGTATTGAAATAACAGGAAGGATTAATGGTAATAATTTAGAAAAGGGAAGCACATTATGCAACGTTTTAGAGGGAGAATCATAGCAATTATAGGTAGCAATTGATGATTTTATACACACATATACACAAGTAAGCCCTGTACATAGGCATCTTCCTTATTCCAGAAATTATTCCCTCCTAGGACACACATAAAATAGTGAAATAATCCTCTACTTTTCAGCTTCCAAACCTGCAATTTTCCTTTTATTCACTACTAAACATTGAAATGGCTGATTTACAATTCAATACTATCTTAAACTATCATTCAGGTTCATTACAATAGCTACAGTCTCTTAATCTTCAATATAGTCTTCCATTCTATTTTGCCTTCTTGTGCAAGAAAAATGTTCACAACACATTGTGTTGGAATCCTATTCATTATTTCTTGACAACGAATACTATCTACCAGAAAATGGCATCATTTATTTCATTCATATGAGCATTTTATTAGCCAAAAGTTTTTAATGATAAAAGCAAGTATTTTGAGGATTCTATTGATCATACGATGCCAACTCATTTTTATGAACAATTTATAGTACTTGCCTTGACAAATTGGTAATGTCACAATTTACCCAGACTCTGCTGCTCTTTGAAAACCTATCTGAATAGTGGTGTCAGTTCTAAAAATAAATAGAAGATAATTTTCAAAGAACCCAGGGATATCTCAAAACACTTTTGTTACTTTTTATCACAGAGACTTCTTAAACTTGTTTCATGAAAATGATAGTGAAATGTGAATATCTGGTAATATCTGAAATATAAATGGACATCATAACTTTTGAAAGATACGATGTTTCAAATTTAAGGGATTAAGAATTTGGGAAAGAGATTAGAATGATCCTGGCCGCAGGCAGCTCATTAATTCTACACAGATCTGGTCTCATATGTCCTTCAAGAACATATTTGAAATTGCCTAGTTTAAGACTTTTTTTAATTTTTTGAATAATATGTCATTTGAGGAACATTAGTCCTGTCTTCTCAAAATGGACTAGTATCAAAAGAGGAAGCATATTATGGACACATATTTAACCCTATGTCATTTGCTCAGCTAATTCAGCGAGAAAGGGGTGGGTACAGGAAAACTAGCATATTTGACACATATTGCTTTTTTATTGAAAAGCCATTTTGTAACAGCACATTTCCCCCTCTTCTCATTATTCAACATTATTCAACACAGTCATCATAGTACGTAAATATCTCTTATTAACAAGATAACTTTCAAATATTTGAATGTCATAATTCTCTATACACTTTGTGGGAAGACGCATATTTATAGCAATTGTAAATGAAAAGTCCTAACAACAATTTTAATTAAATTTAGAACATTTCATGTGCTTTTGAGTATGTACAAAAACAATGAAATGATGTGAAATCTTTGTTCATAATTTTAAGGTATAGGTCTGAATCAATAATTTTCCATTAAATGTGTAGTTAGTGGAAAATGTAGTTAATGTAGTTAATGGTTATAAAATTGCTACTTATTGTAGCATATAGCAGGGAAATGTTTATTTGACCTATTTTATTTATTTTATTTGACCTATCAGCTTCTTTTCTTTCCCCCTCATCTGAACGAACTTTGATATCTCACCACACTTATTACATTTATCAGTCAAAAGTTCCCTTGTTTGTTGCCTTCTAATATACTATTCCCTATCTAGAGATAAAAATAACTTTATTAAATTGAAAACCACATCAGATCTCATCCTGCCATATTCTTTGAATGGTTTTTATTTCCTTGAAGGTGGCTTTCTGGGGGTGACTGGGTGGCTCCATCAGTCTAACATCTGACTCTTGGTTTCAACTCAGGTCATGATCTCATGGTTTGTGAGTTCAAGCTCCGCACTGGGCTATGTGCTAACAGCATGGAGCCTGTTTGGGATTCTCTTTCTCCCTCTTTCTATGCCCCTCCCTGCTCATGCTCTCTCTTTCTTAAAATAAATAAAGTTAAAAAGTGGCTTTCAGAATATTAAGATGTTTTGGCTCATCAGAATTTTAATTTCACTTAATTTTAGGACTCTATTTCCAATTAATAGCACTCTCCTCCCCTTTAACAACATTTAAGGTATATCTTTCTTTTATTTCCTTGACAGTATGGAGCATATTCCTTCCTCAGGCCCCTCGAACTTGCTGGCTCAACTCCTGGAGTCATTTTCTGCATCTTTGCATGACTTCATATTTGACTCCAGTCAGGTTATAGCTCATGGGATTCCTTATGGAGATGTCACTTGGATGTATTATAGCTTTTCTAAAGTAATGATGATGACCCCTGCTGATGTTATTTCATTCACTTAAAAAATTTTATTTATGGAATCTGGACTGAAAGTCATATTTCATGTTTAATTGATTTTTTTGTTGCCTTCTCAAATAGCACACATGTGAAATGTGATCTGATTGCATTGTTTGACAGGCTACTTCCAGTATTTAGAGTATTATGCCTGAAAGATGCTCAACAAATATTTGTTAAATAAATGAATGGCTCAAAACCAAATGATGTTGTATATGGAAAACAAATATAAATCAAAAAAGAATCTGATGCAAGTTTCCAGGCTCTTTTTATTGTTGTTTTTCTTTACTTTTTGGTAATTCTAGTTATTATAATTGTTACTTTTTTTAAGAATATAAAAATTAATTTATTATGACATCAATATATTTTTTAAAATGTTTATTCAATTTGAGAGAGAGTGTGTGTGCGCCAGCAGGGGAAGGGCAGAGAGAGAGAGGGAGAAAGCGAGAGAATCCCAAGCAAACTCCACATGGCCAGTTCAGAGCCCGATGTGGGGCTCAGACTCAGGAATCATGATAAAATGACCTGAGATGAAATCAAGAGTCAGATGCTTAACCGACTGAGCCACCCAGATGCCGCTATTGCAACAATATTTTAAGTGTATAGGCTATATTTAAGCTACTGTGAGATACTACTAATATATTGATTTGAAGCATTGATAATCTTAAAAGTCAAATGAGGTGTAATAGATGACATATCTATGATTTATTAGAGCACAGTTTAACTTCTTTTTCAGTAGCTTTAAAAGAGATCAGTTGGCAAGCCAAAAAAAAAAAAAAGCATCTGAATTGAGCTTATCATAATCCATATCTTAAGGGAAAATAGAACCAGAAATAAGCAAAATTGACAGAATGGTGCACCAGGAATGTGGAGTGCAGTTAACAGGTTTAAACCAGCTCAACTACTAATTGATGTGATACCCGGTGGCATTGCCAGACGATCAAGGACACAACAGTGAAAGGGAATTGGAGGTTGGGTTCACTCACAGGCACTTTGGTTGTATAAACCAGCCAAGATAAAGCAAACAAAACAAATACCAAGCCAATAACAGCAAAAAACAATATAGTAGAAGAGAAATTAAGAAAGAGAAAGAATGAAAAAATATCCAAATTGAAAAGGAAGAAGTAAAATTATCTCTATCCATAAATCATATGGTCAAATGATTTTTTTAACAGGGTGCTGAGATAAATCAATGGAGACACAGCAGTCTTTTTAATAAATGGTGCTGGGGAAACAGCATATCCACATGCAAAAGAATGAAGTTGGACCCTTACTGAGCACCACATATAAAAGCCAACTTACTGGATCAAAGACCTGAAAGTAACAAATAAAACTGTAAAATTCTGGGGCTTCTGGGCGGTTCAATTGGCTAAATGTCTGACTTTCGATTTAAGCACAGGTCATAGTCTCACAGTTCGTGAGTTCAAGCCCCATGGTCTCTGTGCAGACAGCATGAAGCCTGCTTGGGATTCTCTCTCCCTCCCTTTCTCTGCCCCTCCCCAGCTTGTGCACGTGCATTCTCTCTATCAAAATAAAGCATTTAAAAAAAAACCTATAAAATCCTTAACAGAAAACAGAGGTCTTCACAATATTGACTTGACATTGATTTATTACATGTGACACCAAAGGCAGAGGCAACAAAATTTAAAAAAATTAGGCAAATTGGATTTCATGAAAATTACAAACTTCTGTGCACCAAAGGAAACTGCCAACACAGCGAAACAGTAGCCCACAGAATGAGAAATATAGTTGCATATCATATATCTGATGAGGAACTAACCTCGGAATATATAGAGTACTCCTAAAACTGAACAACAGTAAAATCCCATTTCCAGAATGGGCGGAAAAAAAAAACGGGGGGGGGGCAAAGAACTTGGAAAGATGTTTCTCTAGATAAAGTATATGAATGAGCAAGAAGCACCTGTTAAGATGATCAGCATTTCTAATAATTAGGGAAACATATTTAAAATCTCTAAATACGGTTTCACATTTATTAAGCTAGTTACTGTCAAAAAAGAAAAAAAAAGACAAGTCTTGGAAAGGATGAGAAAAAATTAGAACATTTGTGCACTCTTCAGTGGTTTCAAAACAGATCATAAGTAGGTACATGAAATGAAACCTTAAAATTTGAAGGGAAAATGTGAGAGATAATCTTTATCATTCTCTCTTTTTCTCTATGTACATTCATTCAAATATGTATACATAGTCATGAAACTATACATATAGACACCCTATGCGTATATAAATATATATGTATTTTTGAATCATTTTGAAAATAATTTATAGACATTATGCCTTTTTATAGCTGAACATGTCAGTGTTTATTTTCTAGGTGTTTTGGTGACCCTCAGGATTACTCTGGTTTGAGAATTCACCAGAAGGGCTAAGAGAATTCAGAAAAACTGTTATTCTCATTAAGGGTTTTGTAGAGCAAACAGACACAAATTAAATCAGCAAAGGAAAACAGCACGAGGGATGGAGTTCAGGAAAGACCAGGCACACTGGTCCAGTCCTTCTCTCCCAGTGACTCATGCAGACAGGACATCATTCTCTTGGCAACAATGTGTAATAACATGTACAAAGTATTGACAACCAGGTAAGCTGACTCAAACCTGTTGTGGAGTATTTTCATGGGAGTTCAGTAATTTAGGCATGGGACACTCACATGACTGATTTTAGTTACACTGTCTCTTAGTTACTTTGATCTAATAGGCTGTTCATTTACCAATTTGGCCATTGACCAATGCTATTCGTCATAGCAATATTTTCCTCCCTTATAATATCAAATCTAAAATCAGATAATGCCTTTAGTTATCAATTCTCTTTGATCTCTTTTAATTGGAAATAGTTTATCAATATTTCTTCATCTCTTTTCATATTATTTTTAATAATAATAAACCCATCTTCTTTTTTTAATTATACTTTATTGTCAAGTTGGTTTCCATAGAACACCCAGTGCTCATCCCAACAAGTGCCCTCCTCCATGTCCATCACTCCCCTTCTGCTCTCCCCCACCCCCATCAGCCCTCATTTTGTTCTCAGTATTTAAGGGTCTCTTGTGGTTTGTCTCCCTCCTTCTCCTTAACTATTTTTTCCCCTTCCCCTCCCCTATGGTCCTCTGTTAAGTTTCTTCTGTTCCACATATGATTGAAAACATATGGTATCTTTCTCTGCCTGACTTAGTTCACTTAGCATAATACCCTCGAGTTCCATCCATGTTGCTACACATGGCCAGATTTCATTCTTTCTCATTGCCATGTAGTATTCCATTGTATAGATAAACCACATCTCCTTGATCCATTCGTCAGTTGAGCCCATCTTCTTTTTACATAAAATGTCTCAGTTTGAGTTTGCTAGTGATTTTTCTTTATTTTATTTAGGTTTTCATTGCACAACCAATGTGTGTGTACCTTTTTGCTGATACGTATTTTGGTCATCTGGTAGAGGTATTGCTTAACCTCCTCTTAAATACTTAAGATTTCTCCTGCAACCATAAAGTAATTTGCATGTAAACAATAAGCCCAAGTCATTACCATCCACGTACCAAGAAATTTAGCCATTACCAATAAGTAGACACTATAGCTTCAGTCTTCAGTTTGATAAAATGCTAATGGATTTGAAAAAATGGTAAGGAAAGTAAAATAATAGCAAAGCCTTGAAAGATAGTCTGGGTTTTATTTTTAGAACCACATTTGAGAACAGTGTCATTTTGAGCAAGTCTATTTCTCTACCTATAAAAAACACATAATAATTGCCTTTAGTTAACAGGATTTGTATGAGGATTAAATTGGTCAAAAATGCAAAGCAGTAAGTTCATTTGTTGATAAAAAGTTTTAATAGAAGTTAGCACCTATTATGAATATTATTTTTGTTGTGGTCATTACTAGAATTATTATTTTTTTAAATGTTTATTTATTTTTGAGAGCGAGGGAAAGAGAGAGAGAATGTGTGCAAGCAGGGGAGGGGCATAGAGAGAGACAGAAACACAGAATCCTAAGCAGGCTCCAGGCTCTGAGTTATCAGCACAAAGCCTGACATGGTGTTCGAATCTCCAGCTGTGAGATCATAGCCTGAGACGAAGTCAGATGCTTAGCTGACTGAAGTCACCCAGGTGCTCCAAAATTATTGTTTCTAAATATTAAAATGACATAAGGTTTCCTTGTGGCTTTTTTTTCCAGACACTAATTGTAATGCTTAGGTGAGTGGAAGTGGCAAAACACAGTATTGCTTCTTTAATAGGAAATTTGGAAACAGTGAATTACTTGGTTTAGGTAATTTCAAGGGAGAAAACTTATGAAACCTACAATAATAATAATGGGTTAAATTATATTTTTTAGAACACAGTTCGTTTTTATTCATTCAAGTAATAAATGTGGGATTTGGTGCTAAATAGCATGATCAGACAATTTTCTCTGGGAATGCTGTTCTTGAACTCTTTATCTTCAGATGCTGAGACACATTAATTAAAAAGGAACTTATTAGCAGTTAGCAGTGCACTTACTGAGTTGGGCAACTGACATCTCAATATGGAGCAATTGCATTTAAATAGAGAAAAGATGATTGTGGGAAATTGTCTTAGAGGTCACTGAAAGTTCTTATTACTATGAAGGTCTCATCTATATCATGGTTAAATTTCTTTTTTTTTAAAATGTTTACTTATTTTTGAGAGAGACAGAGGGCACAAGCAGGGGAGGGGCAGAGAGAGAGGGGGACAGAGGATCTGAAACATGCTCCACCCTGACAGCAGAGAGACCAGTGCGGGGCTCAAACTCAAGAACCATGAGATCACAACTGAGCCTCCTAGGCGCTCCATCATGGTTAGATTTCTGATATCAGTTCTCATAAACGGGCCACTTGAATGTCAATGGAGGTCTTCTTCGTCCATCAATCAACACAAGATCTCAAATTAGCAGAATTGGGTTCAGTCTCTATGAGCATTTATATACTATTTATATAACTTTACCTTTCTGTTTGACATCTTATCACCAGATATCTAAAAAATGTATGATTACATAATTGCTTCTGATATTTTTTCCAATCTCTCTTATGTTATCTAAAAGTGTCTAATCAGAATTTATGTTTCATATTGCTCCTGTAGTCTATGTAGATGAAATGGGCCCACCAGTCATAGTGAATGATCTACTATGGAAAACACTCCATATTGGTATTTGTGTGTTAATCTTTGATATTTTCTCTCACTGGCTTTTAAACACATGTAATGTTCTATCACTCAACACAGTACCTGGCAATTCTGAGCACTTAGATATCAATTGCATGTGAATATATTTGAACCATCTTTTCCCATCAATGTTGAACTATGTATGAATAAGGGATTCCTTCAGAAATGGAGACAGATGTTATGTAGACTCCATATGAAGTTGGTAACCAATTGAAATGAGCAGTTTAAAGAGGACAGGTAGAAGGTGGGAGGATTAGTTGACTGATATTCATTTTATCTTAAATTGTTTTTCCTCAGCATCAGTTTAAAGTAAGACTTAATACTGGAGCACCTGGCTGGCTCAGTTGGTTAAGCGTCAACTTCAGCTCAGTTCTTGATCTCATGACTCTTGAGTTTGAGCCGCGCATCAGGCTCTGTGCTGACAGCTCAAAGCCTGGAGCCTGCTTTGGATTCTGTGTCTCCCCCATTCTCTTCCCCCTTCTCTCCTTCTCTCTCTCAAAATTAAACAAACATTAAAGAATTTAAGTGAGATTAACAGGCAAAAGTACAGTGGGAACTATAAATAAATATAATAAACATACTGAAATCCATCATGTCATAAATATTGGGTACCTTTTGTATAGTTTTTCATTTCTTTTATAAATTATTAAATATTTCGACTTCCAGAAAAATTGAAGCAGAGAAAACACTGAGTGCCACCGCCCTTCTCCATCAAATCTGACATTTAGCCATGTGCAATTCATTCAAAAATATGTAGGCTTCCTCTGTCTATATTTTTCCATTCTCTTCCCAATTTGATTCCATCCTATTGAAGTAAATAGATAATTTAGTTGTTTGTCATGTTTACTATATGGCAGTTCTATCCCTATGACCTAAAATATCCCTAGAGCCTCTTGCTATTATATGTGCATGTGTGAAAATTGGAGTTGGGGCAGGGCAGGTGAGGACCTCTACAGAATGTGATATTTTTCTCAGTTTTGCATATATTCGTTTCTTGGAAATAGAAAATATGCTATCTCATTATGCTATTATGTTATTTTTCAGAGTGTAATTGACAAATAAAAGTGTATATATTTAATGTGTAATGTGGGATGATTTGACTTATATATATTTTATGAATAATTTCCACAATGAGGTTAATTAACACATCCATCACCCCCTATGGTTACCTTTCCTGTGTGTATGTGTGCAGTGAAAACGCTTAAGGTCTATTCTCTTAGCAAATTTCAAGGACACAGCATAGTGTTATTAACTGTCATCTCCATGATGTATTTTAGATCCTTAGAGTTTATTCATCTTATAACTGAAGGCTTTTATCCTTTGACCAGCATCTCCCATTTCTCCATCCACCCAGGCCCTGGTAACCACATTCTATCAGCTATTGCCTGTTTCTGTGAGTTCTTTGACCTTTCTTTCCCCCTTCCTTCCTCCCTCCCCCCCTTCCTTCCTCCCTCCCTCCCTTATTTCCTTCCTTCTTCCATTCCCTCTTTATTTGAGTGATAGAAGCCTCAAATATATAAGACGCCAATGTTTGCTCTTCATGCATCTGTTTTGTTTCAGAGTGCTGAGCTTGGGCTGTTACTTTGTTTCTTCTTCGTTTTAGTTCTATGTCTCCCTCATATTTAATTGAATATATGGACAAAATACATTTTAACGGACTTAGTTGGAAATGTAACTTAAACATCCCTTTTCAGAGCAAACAGAGTGAGCCTGGGGAATAAGGGTTTCATCTGTTATGTCCATATTCTTTGCTTAGCCAGAGGTCGTTCAACCGACCAAAGATTTGCCACTCCCAGTTTTGTTACAGCAGACTGATTCAGTTATCTATCCTACATTCTTGGTCCTCAGAAGCATTTGACTTTATGATCTCTGGTTAAGAGTGAAAAAAAAAATTAAAAGGTAAGAAAAATAAGTTTAGTATGCAATGGGCATTATCCTTTAAGTATTTACTTAGATTAAGTAAAATCCAAATTAAGAAAAGTCCATGGACTTTTGGATTTGTTCAAGAGAAAAAATATAACAACTTAAGTAAATATCTGTGGAATAGTTTAAAAAAAACCTATTTGTTTCTTTTAGGAGAATATCATTGCATACTCTATTTTCTGTAGGGTGTCCTGAACAAGATGGTATTTTAGTTTACACAGAAAGCCCTGAGTTTGTCCACAATTTCAAAATCTAACTCTCTATTGGCAAATTTCTGTAGGCCTTCCTCACAATGTACTTTGAAATAAATCAATAACATCCAAGTGTTTTAGAGATTTAAACACCCTTTCTCTTAGTCCCTATGGATTGTTCCAGGAAGCTCTGTTTTTACTATGTGACTATGTACCTGACCAATTGGATGAGATATAAACATTGACCAAAACAAAACAAACTAAACAACCCCCCCCAAACAATAAATGAATAGATAGATAGATAGATAGATAGATCTCTTGTTTGGGAATTTGCAACTTAAGTTGGTCTTCGCTGATTTCTCGAACCCAGATATTTGAACTCAAAATGAGTGAGACAGACATCTTCTACTATATGCATGGTAAAAAATATGTTGGTCCTGTGGGGGGGGGGGGAGGGGAATGAAACTAAAAGGCAAAGAAAAAGCCAAGTTGTGACTAAGAGAAAAAGATACTCTGTGACTTGGATACTGCTTTTATATTCCATCCTAAACCTGAAGAAACTTGTTTATAATTAATGTTCTTGTTTCTCTCAGAATGCAATGCTATTATTAAGGCAGTCTGAACAAATTTCATTAATTAAATCCAAATGATCCTTCATTGAGACACTCACCATTAGTTTTCTCAGCTTCATCAGGGGCAAATAATGTCCAGTTATTTTAGCAAATCCAAACAAAAAGAATTATTTGTGGGTAAATCATTGATTAGAGACTGGACGTTGTGGTGTCATCTTTAGTATATACTACAGACAGTGGCACATGGCAACTCAATAAAGTGGCAGCAAAGCTTGCACTGTGAATGTCTATTTAAATTTCTTAAATCAAACACTTAGCTCTAAGTTTTTTTTAATGTTTTATTTATTTCTGAGAGAGGAAGAGAGGCAGTGTGAGCAGGGGAGTGTCAGAGAGAGAGGGAGACACAGAATCCGAAGCAGGCTCCTGGCTCCAAGCTGTTAGCACAGAGCCCAATGCGGGGCTTGAACTCTAACCGTGAGATCATGACCTGAGCGGAAGTCGGACGCTCAACCGACTGAGCCACCCAGGTGCCCCAAACTCTTAGCTCTAAGTTTTGAATGAAATATTTTCATAAATACTTTAATCCTGTCAATATTGTTATTTTGATTGAATAACAATTACTGATAGAAAAGAATTGAAAAGTAGAATCTCTGAACTTGGACCAAGTGGGTTTGAAATCCTAGATTTTGTCTTTTATTAGCCCTGTAGTTTTGGGAAATTTACTTAAATTTTTCACCAGTGAAATATGATTGCACCCATCTTATAAAAATACTGTAAAAGTTAAAAGAATTTATAAAGGCAAATTTCTTGAGTTCATGATTCTTACTATTTAAGAACTTAAAATTATTTTTGTAATTGTTTTTTAGTAGCATATAATTAAGAAAAATGTATTTTTAGAAAGGGATAAAGATAGCGTTACCATGAGGTAGACACAATGTGAATAATGGATTTTTTTTCCATTGGAAAAGCACTAAGAAATAGGATAACCAAGCATGTATTTCTCAATTAAATAGTTGTATCCAGGTAATTAGAGATAATGTATCTGTACTTCATAACTGTAGCTTACTGTAGTCTCTCAAGTCCAAGGAGACCCATTGACAAGGAGATTTTGATAACACAAACAGCCTGCATTTAGTTGGTTTTGCTAACTCAGGCAACTTGTGTAGATGGTAGGCTGCACAGCTGGATCTTAGTTAATACTATACAGGAATTATAGTATAGTATCAATAACAATTGCAGACCATTATTTTCCCGATGGGTCTGTAAAACTTCTCCAACTAATTTTTCTCCATAAGTGTTTAAATAAAATATATGAAATCTACTCTTGGCTAATAATTTTACACAGATGCCTTTGAAAAATAGATCTTAATCATTGTCCCTATTCTTAAAGTCATTAACCCGAAATATAATACTCATTTTCAAATCACAGAAGTGTAATATGCCCTAGAGGCTCTGGCAGTTGTGTAGATAAGAGGCAGCAGGATGTTTCGGCTTTACAAGTTTGAAAACCTCAATATCTGATGATTTGCTAATTTTCTTCTAAAAATCCTTTGCTGTAAGTTGTTCCTACAACCAACAATATGTGAAATTTATGTGTCCAGCTCTGCTCTCTGCGGGAGACTTCTTTAATTTGGTGTTTGTCCTTACACTTAAGTTGGGCCATCATAGAAGTCCATGCTTGATTATTATAACAAAATACTGGGGGAATTACATTACCTTCAGTGCTCTTTAAAAAGCTCTTTCATTCGCTTTGCTATTGACCGGATCCAATCACCAGTATAGCTAACAGCAACATCGACTCAAGCAAAATGCTTCTTTTATTTTCCCCTTACTGATTTTTTTTCCTACTCATCCATCATGTTTTATTTTCTTAATACATCACCCTTGGGGGGTTTTTTGTTTGTTTGTTTGTTTGTTTTGTTTTGCTTTGTTTTAAGTAAGAAATGCATATTGGAATTATAAAGTCATGGTATCCATTTTAGGATATTGTACTTAATAGTTACATGATTTTCAGCTAATTACTCGACTCTGACTCAGACTTTCTTTCTTTATTTTATTTTATTATTATTATTTAAATGCTTATTTATTTATTTTGAGAGAGAGAGAGAGAACAAGTATGGGCCAGGGAGGGGTAGAGAGAGAGGGAGAGAATCACAAGCAGGCTCTGTGCTGTCATCACAGAGCCTAACCCGGGCTCGATCTTGTGAACTCTGAGATCATGATCTGAGCTGAAATCAAGAGTCAGGTGCTTAACAGACTGATCCACCCCAGCAACCCTATTTTTTAATTTTTAATTTTTGAGTAATCTCTACATCTGAGATTACTCGAATTTACATCCTTCAGACCAAGAGTCACATGTTCAACCAACTGAGCCAGCCAGCCAAAATCAAACTTTCTTTATTTTCAAAGTGAATTTTAGAGTATAAAATGAAACTGTTAACAACAAGTATTTACTACTCATTCTATATCCTTTTGCACTCCTTAAGCACCTCTGTTGGTTGTGGGTCTTTGTCTGATGGGATGACACAAACCTCCACTTCTGAGAGTCTGAGCCATCCATCAGCAATTTTGACTGAATTGGGTCATGGTAGTTTCCCATAGGTTTTTAATCACAGGAGATGGTGACAATAAGAGATGTTATTATTTGCTAGTAGATCACTGAGGGTAACAGTAGGTGCTGCTACTTACACAGATAAAGTAGCAGCAGTATACTGTCCATCTGTTTCACTTTTAGGGAAACCATGCTAAACTAGCCAAGGCTACGGTCTCTACCAGTTCGGCTATTCTGTTTACTTCTTTGGCTCCATTGCCCACTATGATAACCACACCTACCTTGTCTTTGGCAATTAAGTAGCACTACTTGGTCCTTGAAACCCTGGGTTCCAATTATCTCCATTGCATTTAGTAATCCAGTTGGATGGTGGAATTTTCCCTGTGATATCAGATCTACTGAAAATAACATCCATAGAGTTCTTAAAGCATGGTGGGTATCCTCTCAGAAATATTTTTCTTATAGTAATGGTGAGATTGTGTTGTGTCCAGGGTGGGTGAGAAGTTCTTATGTGAAATGTTCTCTAGCATTCCAGTTTTCCTAAGCCTATGGATACAAAACACCGAGGTAGTTTTGGCATTTTAATTTCACATACTGTAGGTCACCTTTGAGTCCATATTTCTGCTAGCCAATTAAACATCCAGAATCACTGCTTAGTGGGCTCAATCCATAATTTTGGCCTGATTTACCTTTATATGCCTATCAGCATAATCCTGCACCTTAACATCCATTGTCATATATACTTCCCAGGTTTCTGTCCTAGTAAACTGGTAAAAGCACAGTTTTTATGACATGTAGCAGCCTCTTCCTAAATTGCTCACTCTTTGAGGAATGCTGGGACTTGAGTCTATTTATACTTCTGGAAGCAAAGAGGGAGGGTGGTGGCAGGCTCTGAAGAGAATTGCCAGTGCCTGGAAAGAAAAATACCTGAGGAGAAACCATTACAAATGTTATAGACAAAGGTAGGATAAAGTTTCTAAGTAAAGGTAGAAAGACTACTCCTGTTGACAAAGAAGGCTCATCAGAATTTAAAGGTTCCATCATTCCAGCTTCATTGGAATCTCCCAAGATGCACTTACTTTAAATTATAGGAGCCCATTCAGTCATTCACCATCTTTGTGCTGATCATTCTGACCAGTCTGAGCATTGTGGTTGGTCTAGTCTGTCAGATGTACACTCTCTTGCGTTCAAGGAGACAGAAATGTTGCCAGAAAAAGGTGAGGATAAGGTAGGTGGATAGCAGTAGCTATGGTTTTCTTTCTTTACATTTTCTTTTTTTTTTTATTTTTTTAATGTTTTATTTATTTCTAAGAGAGAGAGAGAGAGAGAGACAGTGTGAGCAGGGGAGGGTCAGAGAGAGAGAGTCACAGACTCTGAAACAGTCTCCAGGCTCCGAGCTGGCAGTCAGCACAGAGCCCGACGCGGGGCTCGAACCCACGAACCGCGAGATCATGACCGGAGTGAAAGTCGGACGCTTAACCGACTAAGCCACCCGGGCGCCCCTTTCTTTATATTTTCTTACTGTCCAGTGCTTGAATGCATGCGTGCACATGCACACACAGGCACACACACACAGACACACACACACACACCCACAGAGACACACACTTCTTAAACATACCTCTTAATACATGCAGTTTCAAAATCTCCCTGTGTGATACTGAGCTAGCATCCTACATACAACGGAAAACACACTCATGGAAGGGAGAAAACCCTAAATCAGATCCAGCCTTTTCATTCATATCCTAGTCCAGGAAGCCTACATTATCTGTATTTGTTTTAGTCAGGCCTACATTTATCTCAACATAATCATGAAATTTATGGATTATGATAAATTTAACTGCCTTTCATATCGTCAGCATTTAATAAGAGATAGAACGTTTGGTAACTCTCAAAAAATGGCCATGTAGAAAAGAATTGCTATGAAAGCAGCACGTAACAGTCACTCCATAAACTACTTGCCCTCTTACTGGCCAGGGTATAAAAGAAACTGGAAATACTTACTTTACAGAGAAGGAAGTGAATAAATGAATGTTCATTCGTAGAGTACATCAGATTCTCTTAACTGAAAATATTCCTCTTCTCCCTTTTCTGCCCAACAAAGAGAGCCAATGGGTCTGGAAAGATCAACAGTTAAACAGTTGTCCCTGGATCCAATACCCACCTGGTTAAGCAACCTCTAATCTGTGGGATGCCCACCCTGAAGGAAAGAGAGCAGATAACCTGGTTTAACCCCTTTGGAAACATTTATCTTTTGGTATATAGACTGGAGATATTTGTAGTTGAGTTTCCTTATCTGTGGAGCAGAGAGTGCCCTTGGTTTAGGAGTGGGTGTGGGTGTACTAAACTATTCCAGGATCTCTGGATTCCTGGTGTGTGGCTCCACATAACTGTCGTACAAACTAGGTGATTAGCTGGGTATAAAATTATTTAGTTAGTTAGTTAGTTAGTTTTTTAATGTTTATTTATTTTGAGAGAGAGAGAGCTTGAGAGCACGCACATGAGTTAGGAAGGGGTAGAGAAAAAGTGGGAGAGAGAGAGAATCCCAAGCAGAATTTGTGCTGTCAGCACAGAGCCCGAAGTGGGGCTTGATTCCACCAACTGTGAGATCATGGCCTTAGCTGAAATCAGGAATTGGTTGCTTAACTCACTGAGCCACCCAGGGGCCCTAAAATAACTTCTTAATAACATACATGTTCTAGGCTATGTGAAGCAATAGCCCACACACCTTATGAGAGATTTCATGCATGATTCTGAAGAGTATATATCTGAGGTGAAAAGAAAGGATCAGGGAATCACTTACAATGCCATGGACCTCTCATCTTCCCTTGAACTTCTTTATTATTTGTATATCCAAAATTATTAATTAATATTTACCCTAGGTAAGATTTTTAATATGAAGGACACCAATTACAATCCATGATCCCTTACCTTGGCTCAAGGAAAACTACCTACGAGAGCTGGCAAGCTGAGAGGGTGAGGGACTGGAAATTTCTTTTGCTGTGGAAGCATCCCAAGTTGTTTCTCTTAAAGACCCTTAAAATATTAATTGACTGCATGTCAACTTCAACGACTAACAAATGGTACCAGAAAGCTTCTAAAGTCAACCACTTTAAGTCAGAACCTACCAGTATGTGCAGATGCTGGTGTCATTAATAACTAGCCAGAGTACTTGACATTCCTCCTTGGCTGGGAATATTACAGACAGAAATGTTCTGGCTCAACAATGTCATCCGTCTTCCTTGCTTTATCTTTTTTCTTTCTAGACAGGCCACATTTTATTTCTACTTGTTTCTAACTTGCAGCACTTTTTTTTTTACTCAAAGCAGAAAGAAGTGAGCAATCCTTTTCAATTTCCTATCATTTTTTTTTTCCTAGTCTGCTAAATAGACTCAGCCTGTATAATATCCAAGTACCAAGATATCATAGAGGTACTTTAATGACTGGTCACTGCCTCAGGACTTGGATGGTTACCATCCATATTTGTTGCCTGGGCTGCCATAACAGAATACCACAAACTGTGGCTTAAGCGACATAAATTTAATGTTTCATAGCTCCGGAGGCTAGAGGCCTAAAATCAAGGTGTCAGCAGGGTTAACTACTTTTAGGGCTATAAGGAAGTATCTTTGCCAAGTCTCTTTCTCTGGTTTGTAGATGGCCATCTTCTCCGTGTCTCTTCATACCACGTTTTCTGTGTGTGTGTGTGTGTGTGTGTGTGTATATGTGTGTGTGTGTCCAAATTTCCCCTGCTTACACAGCCAGGACTTATATTGGATCAGGCTCCCCCCTAATGCCCTCATCTTAATATTTCATCTGCAATGACATCATTTCCAGAAAGTTCATATTCTGAGGTATGGGGGTATAGGCCTTTAACATGAATTTTTGGGAGAATCACTTTGCCCTCTAACAGCATTTCAGCTTGTGAGGGAGGGACCCTGATGCCCAGCCTCTTGATTCATCATTTCATGATGGGTTCCCCACTTTACAGGTATCATTGGCAATGCTCCTTCTTTCTGCTTGTATCAGTGAAGCTCCTGACAGACAGGAGCCCCACGTACTAATTCAAAGTATTTTGGTATTTGTACTGGTTCCTGCGGTTGAATTATGGAAAGGTGAAACTAGCTTAGAGGTTCATAAAACTTGAACATCGTTGAGACTATCTCTTTCTTTGTGTGTGTTTCTCTCTGTTGGCTGGCTTCTCTCAGGCCAGCTGCTCAGGCAAGATTGAATCCACAGCAACAGAAAGTTTTAGGCTCCTGTCCATGGAGCCTGAGGCATCCAAGAAATGAAAGCGGGCACTTTGCTGCCAGTTTCTGCAAGAACAAATCCAAGGAAGGCTTTTTGTAGCTCTTGCTTTACTGATATGATCGTCTCTGGACCAATCACTGTGGCTGAATATAAGTGGGTTTTATAACCCAATACCATGGGGTTGGGGTCTGTTACCAGTGGTAAAGAGATGTGAAAGAAAAACAGAGACAACATGCTTACTGTTATGATGCTGGCACATTCTGCACTTCAACCTTTTTAGAAAATGTAGTTTAATCTCTTATTTTAGAATTTGTATTCATAAAAAATACAAAGCAGATGATGCCTATAATTTGCTTCAGCTCCTGCCATCAATTTTTTTGGTCAATTACTCTGCTTTTTATCTCCTTCTTCTATGTTTTGTGTTTTGTTTTTTAAGTTTCAGGATATTGTCACAGATAGCAACTGGTGTGTGTGTGTGTGTGTGTGTGTGTGTGTGTGTGTCAACACCATGCTGGCAAAACACTGATCCAGTCAGCAGACAGAGGACAAAGAAATGAACAGAACTCAATATTAGGAATATGAATTCAAAAGTAGTTGCTTCCGGGTTTCCCCTCTTTGGTTCATGGGCTTTCCACTAGACCACATAATTCTGAATACACTTATCTTACTATATTTTCTCTATCACCTCTCCTGCTAACTAACAAACAGTATGATGGAAATTGTGATAATGATATTTGAGGTGCTTAAGAGGCCAGGTCTGGAGTGTGCTTTGCTGACTGTGTCGCTTCAAAGCCTCACTATCTTCTACTGTGCTGTCGATTAGAGGCCGCTTAGGCACGCTCACATAAAACTGTTTGTACTGAAGGATGTTTTAAAAACAAACTACTCCACAGACAATGTAACACCATGTTTGATGGATGGATTATGCCGTTCAAGGTCAAGACATCCTGGGTGAGATCCTGAGGAATTAGGAAATTAAATCTGCATAAAGTATTTTCTCTGGGTTAGTTCAAAGAAACAACATCAGCTCTACTAAACACTAGCTTTTGGTACCGGGCTTTTATTTTCATCCTGCCCGTTTTCTTCAGATACCAGTGTGGCTGGGCTTGACATCTGTTTCATTTCAACAACCCAGCGGGTTAAGAAAGTGAATTACTGCTTTAATGAAACTGGCCCTTGCATCTGGAAAATCTGCACAGACATTTCCACAGTCCTGCAAATGTTTTATTTGGAGTGGCCGGACTTTTTTTCTTTAGAAACAAGAGCACATATGTTTAAAAAAGAGTAAGCCATGCTGAGCTTCTTAAGTGTCCTGGGTGATGCCTGAGCTATTCATGATTTGTTTTCACTCCTAGAAACCAGGGCAGCAGATGAGATCCTCCGGGTCTCCCATTACCCCGTGCCCCACCACCCCACGTTCACAGGACTAACTGTAACACTGGCCCTCACTTTCCCAGGGGGCCCGAAGGTATGACTCGATGGCAGGCCCTCTTCGTTTAAGGCTCTGGGTACTGCTCTCCCTGGTTATGGATACATAGCCAGTGTTTTTTGGTTTTGGTTGTTTATTTCTGCTCATGTCCCTATTATTTTCATCACTTTAGTTGTTGTCTAAGACAGGGGAGTGGGAATTGTAGCTTCACTCTATCATGTTTCTTGGAAGTCCCCAGCAATCTTTTGATTGTTGTTTCTGACTTTCATTTCCATTCAGCATATAATATTTTTCTCAGACTAAATTTCCTATCTGTATTCATATCCACTCAACGAGAATTTGCCTATATATATATATATATACGTATATATATATATATATATATATATATATATTAGAGTTGTATTTGGAAAACTATCACTGGATATAAAAATATTGTGGGATGTTAGCATTAATAATTTTTCATTAGAGAAAGAACATCATCCTTTTCCTATAGAAAGGGAATCGACTGCATATTTAAGGAGTAATTAGCTCCATAGACATTAATTTTCATCACATTTCTTCAGAATATACATGTATTGATATTTCAAATGAAGTAATTATTGTTGAATACTTTTTTATGTGAATTTGTTCACACATTTGTTCAGCACTGTTTTGCTTGTTTAGGGACAGTTCCTATTTCCCCCAAGGTATTAATCAAACATAATTTGCAGCCATTCTGATGTTGATGGTAGAATGGGAAGAATCAGAAATGACTCTTAAGCTAGATTTCCCACAGAAGTGAGCTGGGTAATGTTAAAGGTAAGACATGTATGTAAATATACCACATTCCATATTTTAAAAAACAAGACTTAAAGTTCTGAAGAATGATTACTTCTTTATAAACTTTGAAATGATAGTTTATTTTAATTGGACTGCAGTCTGAGTTATCTCTGGGGTTAGTATGTTGATGTTCATCATAATAAAGAGGTAGAAATAACTTGTGAGTTAACCTCACTCATCACATTTAAGAGAAAATACTTGCAAGGTAATAATCCCTTATTTGTTAGAATCAATAGTGAATAGTAGAGGCTCGGGGCTGTAACTATTCCTCTGTTTTCAGAGGCCTGTTTCTTTAAAGACCATTCTCACTCTACTGGATGGGAGAAAAACATGCAAAGAACAACCACCGGGTAGGCTTTCTACCATAAATTGAGCAAATATATGTTTTCTTCTTTTCTGGATTATTATCAGATTTCTATAAAATTATTGTTATTATCTCTTAAGAGTTAACATGCACTGAAAGTGTGGAAGTCAAACTTAAATAGGCATGAATGTAAAAAGCAAACTATATTGTAGATGGCATTATTCCATTGACCTAAATTAAACCATGTAGCCAAGACATTTAACATCTCTTCGTTCCCTGTCCTTACTACACCATTGAAAAAATCAAAATATTCACATTTTCCATAAAGAATGTAGTATACAAAATACTTAAAGGAAAACTAAATATTATAGAACACTCATCAGACACTTCAAAAATATTAGTAGTGTGCAATGTATTAAATCTCAGACTATGAATCTATATCCCTACATAGTCTAACTGTGTACAACTTATTAGAAGGACATCTCAAATAAAAATAACTCAAAGAAAAAGTGAAAGAAAAAAGGACAATTAAAAATTAAAAAATCAAAATCCACTCAGGCAAATTCAAACAATTTTCAATTGATTTAAATCAGGATGTTGCAAAATGAATACCACCCAAACTATAATTTAGGGTAAAGATATTCATCAGAATAAAGACAGCCAACAGCTAACAATAAATTTGTAATAGGAATGAAATTTCTATCAAAATGTACCAGAACAGGGGCACTTGAATGGCTTAGTTGGTTGAACTTTGGCTCAGGTCATGATCTTGCAGTTTTCGGGTTTGAGCCCCACGTTGAGCTTTGTGCTGACAGCTCAGACCCTGGAGCCTGCCTCGGATTTTGTGTCTCCCTCTCTCTGTCCCTCTCCGGCTCACACTCTGTCTCTGTCTGTCTCTCTCTCAAAAATAAATAAACACTAAAAACATTTTTTTTAATGTACCAGAACATCTTTGGAGACTTGCTCTCTCTTTCTCTCTTGTAGTTGCTATATCTTGTGGGTATATATGTATATACCAATATGTATGTACAATTATTTTTCATGCTTCATTATCTACAATGTCTTATTTATTAAATCCAGTCTAGGGTTTTAATAGATAATAGTTTTACATATTTCTCCATATAACATACTTGCAAGTCAATTGGAGCTTTGAGTAACTGAAACCAGAAGAAAATAAAAGAATGAACATTTCAAGCATCAGTATGAATTTCTAGTAAAGTCGGATAATGTAGCTGAAATAGAACCGTTGGCACGTATTAAATGATAGGGATTGGTTAAGTTCTTTTGGACCTCCATCAAGTTTTCAACTCTTGTGAGACTGATCTGTGTTGAGATGAGAGGGAGAAACTGATACACTGGATCTTGTCTGGTGTGGACATTTCTACAATGCAGCTTTCGGAAAGGTTACACTGCACTCCTAGGTATTTTTAGAACTAGGCTGACAAAGTTTATAATGGAAAGTGATAGAATTGGATCACATCGGCCCACTCTGTTCCAGAGGGCTCTAACTCAGAACTCCTGGCATGTGGGGGGGGGGGGGGCATTCAAAGTTTATAATTCTCCACATTGTAGTGGGAATTTGAGAAATAATTGTTGCCACTTGGGGATTTCTTTATTGGTGTTTTGTTTTGTTTTGTTTTGTTTTGTTTTGTTTTCTGCTGAGTTAAGTAGATTACATCGTCACCTCAAGCTTTTTTCTACTTAAAGCCACAAAATTCAGAACCTCTGAAGTGGCAGTGGAATCTGCGAGGCAGAAATACCTGATGGTGCCATTTTTTATTATTCAGCTGAACTTATGTTTGTATTTAACAGTCATCTCAAAGGTGTATTTAAGGGAACATGACCAAGTATATGATGTCCCTTCAAAGACAATATAAAATCCTAAGTCAGATGTAATGACTAACATGTCACATCCAAGATGTCAAATCCTTTGCTTCGAAAATTTAGGTTGTAGTTGTTTGAGATGCCAATATAATTATGTGAAACTTGTTATGATGTATTGAGACCAATACTAATTTGCTAATAGGCAAATTGAAAACATGTATTTATTTATTTTTTAAAACTTTTTAAAATGTTTTATTTATTTCTGAGACAGAAAGACAATGTGAGCAGAGGAGGGTCAGAGAGAAAAGCAGACACAGAATCTGAAACAGGCTCCAGGTTCTGAGCTAGCTGTCCGCACAGAGCCCGACGCGGGGCTCAAACCCAAGAACCATGAGATCATGACCTGAGCTGAAGTTGGACGCTCAACCGACTGAGCTACCCAGGCGCCCCCATGTAATTATTTTCAACACGTACTGGAAGTAAATATGTTTTTGATTATTTCTACTTCTTCCATTATTACAAACTGCAGTTATATTATCTATCATCTTCACTGACCAAATCATTTTTTCTATAAACAACAGGCACCTTGTTTTGAAAGCCAGGTGAATGTGTTGCTAGATTTATTAAAATATTTTAATATAGTGAAAGGCTTTAAAAAGTAATGTTTGAGATGGTTGATATATTTTCCCTTTATAAAGCTATAGCACTAAAATTTGGTGTAGGGGAAAGTGGAGGTAGATAAAGGGGGTGTTTTTATTTATTTATTTATTTATCTATTTATTTATTTATTTTATTTCACCCTTAAATTTCCAGAGCATTCAGGGGATATCAGTTCCAGATAACTTGCACCTTGGAAGAAAACTCTGAATATTTAAATGTCCAGATGTAGTTAATAAAATTTTAGAAGTCTATTTAGTCATCCATGGTTAATTAAATAAAGAAAAACAATAGAAATCCAAATGTTCAGATTTTTAAGTACTTCACGATTTTCCCAATTGTTTTTATAGTCATTACCTCATTTAATTTCCTCAAGCTTGAGGAAATAGTTAATAGTATAGCTGAGTCTTATTGTGGTGTCTTGTTCTACCCACCCCGTTGAGAGTAAGAACAGAGAGCAGAGTATGCAACCATCTTACTGTAGTGTGATTCGTTCTTGGACAAATATTACCATTGTTGAATGTCCCATGAAATTTCAAAATATCTTCTCAGTGATAGTCTTTCAATTCCTACCTCAATTCTACAATTCTTCCAGCTCCTTTGAGGATTAGACAATTTATCTTTAAATCTCCTCTTGACATCCTTTCCTTGTGAAACCCATTCTTTTCTTCTTGTTCCTAGAGCATGTTTGCATTATAATTGTTAGCTTACATTTCTGCTGGTAAGGATATTGAAAGAATTGAAAGTAGAACATATTTAAGTCCATCTCGACTAATGTGTCATTTAAGGCTTATGTTTCCTTATTGACTTTCTGCCTGGATGTTCCTCTCGGTTGATGACAGTGGGGTATTAAAGTCCCCTGCTATTATTATATTGTTGTATATTTCTACCTTTAGGGAAGGCTGAGGACATTTCTTATCCAATTTGATATATTAGATGTAGAGCATAGTTATTGGAAAATATGAGGTATTTAAGAAATAAGTGAAATAAATACAATAAAAGGTAACAGTAAAATCAAAACACATTAAGGGTTATCTCTTTTCTGAGCACAGTTTTTCACACCCATAAATTCTTTTTCACACCCATATTTATATGGCTTATCCATTATTGAATTTCTATAAAATTCTATGGATATGTGCATTGAAATTTCATTAAAGATGGCACATTTAAAAAGAATGAATTTACCACCAGAGGATGTTTTTAAAAATACTTTAAGAAATATAGCCTAGATGTTTATATTCTATCAGAAGTGAAAAATGTACCTCTTGTAGTCACAAGTAGTTTTTTCTAAGAATAATTTAGAGTCTATGTTTAGATAAACGTAGGTTGTGGCATTCTTTCCTCAGATTGTATCTGTTACTTTATGAAATTTCAGTGTTTACCTTTAGCAAGATGATTGATGGATGGCCTCCTGATGCTTTTGAGAGGACCTCGTATCCATTATATTGCTGCATGGCTACTTACTAAAAAAGTTAAAGCGCTTATCACAAAAGAAATGTACTCTTCCCTACAATTCTATGAAATGCCTAATCTGTTTTTCTGGAATAACCTGGAATCCCCAGGTCTCACTCATGCAGCTATATATAGTCAGTTGTCCAACATGCTGGAAGGGGACTCAGTTGGGACAACAGGGATGGCGGGCCCTCTCTCTCTACTATGGTCTGTAATCTTGGGATTCTCCACAGCATGAAGGCCTTATGGCAATTTTGTATGAGGAGAAATCCTGATGCATATTTTTAAACCAATGTCCTGGATTTGATGCACAAGTGACCTCATGGAACATTTTATTGGGGGCCATTGGTGTAAAAGTATCAATGACCCCAATATTAGCATTTACATATCTTATACATATGCACATGCTTAAACAAACTGCAATAATTTCACATGGATTAAATATTTATTACTTAAGTTTAAAATCATGGCTCTCAGCAGAATGGAAAATGGTAGACATTTTGTAACCTTCATAGCAGGCAAATTACCCCCTCACACAGGACAGAATAACTACATGTTTTGATTTTCAAATATCAATTTTCCCCAAACTATGCCAAAATAAGTCATTTTCATAATTTGAATTTTATAATACTATTCCCGTTAATGCAGTTCATATTCCTGTCCTCACAACTTGAGGCAGCCATGGAGGTGTGCCAGTTTCAAGAATGTAATTGCTGTAAAGACACAAGGAGTGCAGATAGCTGATAGCCTCTAGCTGGATCAGTGTGAGTTTCAAGCTGAGGCCATTCTCTTCCCGAACAGCTTCCCTCCAACAATATGCAATGATGGAAGGATTAGGATCAAGTCATTTCTACCCAGTGTAAGACTCATCTAACATTGATGAGTAGCATAGCCATGTAGATTGCTGGTTGGATGTCTCAGAGAAGCCTCGAGAAAGCATTGTCCTATGCTGAGGTAAGTTGAAAAGCTTGAATTGCTGCAACAGATAATGGAAGAAACAACCAAAACCTTGGGAAGGTGGCCATACTGGAGTTATTATGTGAGTCCAAAAGACCATCAGAAAATTATGCTCCAAGGGAAGGCTCAGAAGACATAGTAGTCATGAAGGTTCTTGGGAATGTGATGAGAAAGGGACACTAACATCACTCAGAAGTCTTAGTCAGAAGTGAATGCAAGAGAGCCTGATAGCACCTGACATATGGATAGCTGCAGGGACATCAAAGGAACGCAGGTCAGTGGCAACTCCTAATGGCGTAAAGCTGCAGGGTGGTCACAGTGACCATAATGAGCAGTAAGTGGCATTCAAGCAGGACTGATACACAGAAACTTGAAAGACAGTTAACAAAGCAGCATGTCCAAGAGCACAATATGGGAAGCCCACACTCTGCTGAATGTACATAATCAAAAGAAATTAAGGCTGAAAGAGCAGGAGACTAAAGGCAGCCATTCTAAATACAGTCAGAATCCCTTCCTCAGTTTCCAGAATGAAGTCAATTTTCAGACACAAATACACGGATTGAAGTGGCTAGATTTCCACATAGAAGGATTCACAATAATTACACAGGGAAATGATTCTCTTAGTTCTTCTCCAAAGAGAGCTGCAGCTGGTTACCGGATGGTACGCTAAGAAATCGGACACCCAAGCAATTCAAGGGCAACTGGACACAGGGTGTGAGTTAGCTTTCATACTTCATGACCTTGAAGAAGCATCATGGCTTCTCTATTGAAACAGGGACAGACATGAGGCAAGTAGTTATTAAAGTCTTAGCCAAAGTCCAGTTTGTGGAACCACTGTGTGACACCTCACTCACTGGTTATATCACCCAGTTCTGAATGCACAACTGGGGTTGAAGCTCTTGGCACTTGAAATGTACTCAATGGTGAGTCCGTGATCTGTGTAGTAAAAGCTATTATGATCATGGGGGAGACCAAGCCTCTGAAACCATCCTGAGCTACACCTTGATAGTGAATCAAATCCAGTAATGTATCTTCAGATCTGCAGGGGGGTGGCAGAAATTTGTGCCACTGTTAAATATTGAAAGAATGCATTCTGGCATTTTCTATCATACCTCCATGCATTTTAACCATATTACCTTGGGTGAGGTATGGTGAAGTTAGCTGAAGATCAAAAGAGGAAACCTGGAAATAATTTTACAATATTGTTATAGACGCAGTTCCCTGGGGAGAACACAGCATGTCCTGCATGACTCAGGGGAAACACCAGAATCTATGATAAGGAGGGCAAGGGGTAGCTATGGGCAAAAGATTTTACCGTGGTTTCTGTGGAAAGGGTTTCTAAGGCAGGGAAAACAAGCCTAAGATTGGATAATGTGAAAAATTCCAGAGGGTTCTGGGTCATAGGGGCCATCCCTGGTTGTCAGCTACCTGACACTGGGACAATTGCCAGGGTGTATAGTGGTCCTGAGGATGAAAGCCAGACAGAATTAATTGGGTGGGGGGGTGTATTGGACACTCAATAGGGGTGAAGAAGTAACCAGCCTCTCGCCAAGGCTCAAAACTGTGTCAAGACAGCGAGCACACATGTGCGCACGCACACGCACACACAAATATCTTACACCGTGACATGGTAATAAGGCAGAATAAGTATATACATTTACTCATGAGAGCAGCAAATGATGTGGCACAAGGACCTGGGTCAGAAAGGACTAGAAGATTAGAGACAAGGAGGCCTAGGATAGAACCATCTGTGTGGATGCACAGGAGAGAGCACACATGCAAATATATATGTATTATATATTAATTCCCATGAGAAATTCCCCATCGTGGAAGAGGCACTGAAGAACAAAACAGGGGAAATGATAGTCAATTGATGTTTTCTTGCTTTTGTCTTCACTCAACTCCAGAAATGACATGGTACACACGTAAATGGAGTGGCCACATGAAGACTATACATGAGTCCAAAAGCATAGATTCCAAATGTCAAAGTCAATCCAGTTGCATTAACTTCTGAATCTCTAACCTCTCAGCAACATAGACCAACTCTGAACCACTCTTATGAAACTCTTCCCTGGGGAGTGCAATCAGTCACATTGAGATTCTTGTCGATTTGAAGGCCCATTAAGTTGGTTGCAGAAATGTAAACAACTATTCCAAGTATAGGTTTGCCTTTCCTGCCCATAAACCCTCAGTCAGCACCAGCATCCAAGGTAATGGAGTGCTTAGTTGACAGACGTGAATTGCTACACAAAATGGCATTCGTCCAAAGAATACCCTTTACAACAAAGGATGGACAGGTGTGGACCCATGACAATGTGATCCATTATTCTGTCCTATAATGCTCCATCCAGATGCAGTGGCTTGATATATTGGAATGGCCCAAAGACATAACTGAGGCACAGGCTTGGAGCCAATAGTCTGTAAAGATGGGGTGCTATTCTCTAACATTTAGTGTAAACACTAAATCAGAGACCTATGTACGAGCTGTATTCCCAATAAGAAGAACACAAGAAACTGGTAACTAATGATCAGTTGTGGGTGTAGCCTTGCTTGCTCTCATTTCCATGTTTGCAAATATGGCCTTTTCATGATTAGAAAGCCAGGTCTATAAGATGTGCACACTTGCCAGAGGACATAGCAAGGAATATATTGAACTACAAACTGGTGTTGACAATTGAGCACTTTTAGGGGCTCCTGGGTGGCTCAGTCAGTTAGACAATTGAGCACTTTGTACTTCTTATGTTCAGAGAACCAGAGAAGAAGAGGAGCCTCTCTTGGAAGGGAGAATTGACCCTGACCAGCCAGAAGTGGTAGGGTTGCTGTTACTCATTGAGGGCAGGAAGGAAAGTGTGTCGTATTCAGGTCATCTACTGGGGGGATTCTTATTACTCCATTACAGAGCTATGGCTACAAATGGGCAAGTGCAGCAAAAGCAGACGCTAAGCTGCCTCAGGAGGGGGATTTGGGTCTTATCACCAAGTAAGACAGTGAACTCCATAAAGGTGATAGATCAGGCCAACAAAATTTGTTTTATTTTATTTTTTAATTTTTCTAATGTTTATATATTTTTGAGAGACAGAGGGAGACAGAGTGTGAGTGGGGGAGGATCAGAGAGTGAAGGAGACACAGAATCCAAAACAGGCTCCAGGCTCTGAGCTGTCAGCACAGAGCCCAAAGCAGGGCTCAAACCCACAAAGAGTGAGATCATGACCTGAGTCAAAGTCAGATGTTTAACCAACTGATCCACCCAAGTACCCCTAGACCAATAAATTTTAAACAGATAGTGTCAAGGTGGATGATAAGTACCAGTTATGACATTAAATAATATTGTAGCAGCTGAGGCTGAATTTGTCTTGTGAATCTTATTCGTCGACATTTCTTTTTTTCAAAAAGACAAGCCTACTAGAACTCAAGAGGAACTGCTCCTTTAACATGTTTGTAGAAATCAACCCACATGACACAAGAGTGAGTCTGTGGCAACCATGGAGATGCACGACCTGGGGCTCATCAAGGCAGTGCAGTTAGCTGACAACCAGCAGCTTCAGTACCTTCAGGATCGTCCTTTGCTTTTGAAGAGGTCATGCTCTTTTTGGATTGCTTGAGCTGGTAAGTGACAATGGTAAGTACACCAAAGACTGGCTGTTTCTGCCCAGTGCAGGACTCCTCTGACAGACAATCATTGCTCTAGAGCTCCCCGTTGGAATGATCATGTCACATCTAGATTGCAGTCTGCTAGTCTAGCTGGACTATTTTTTCTTAATTAATCCTTTCTCATGTGTCAGATATACACCTCAGTTTGAAGGATTTCCCTGCCCTGTTCTCCTTCTTCCACTTTTTATCTCTTCACTGATGCCATCCCCTAACGAATTGTGTAGACTCTTAACTCCATTTCAGTGTCTGTCTCCCAGAGGATCCAACTGGATCCGTCATATCACATACCGTCACCAAACTCATCACTCACAGGAAATAAAAATCTTAATCTTTGATGTAATAAATTATTAAGATGTTGATACTGTGTGTTATGGACAGAATTTTTGTGTCCCTCAAATATTCATAGGTTGAAGTGCTAACCTTCTGGGTGATTGTATATGGAGATGGGGACTTTGAGAGATAATTAATGTTAAATGAAGTCATGAAATCAGTGACCTTGTCTGACAGGATTAGGACCCTTATAAGAAGACGCATCAGAGAGCTGTTTTTTTCCCTCCAAACAGACAAGAAGAGGTCATGTGATCCTACAGCAAGATGGCAGCTGCCTTAAGCCAGAGCAGAGGCTTCAAAATGAAACTTACCTTGTCACCACCTTGATCGTGGACTTCCAGCCTCCGAACTGTGATAAACAATTTTCTCTTACTTAAGTTACTCAGTCTGTGGTATTTTGTTATGTCAACATGAGCTGATGAATACACTGTGCATACACTGAATAAATTCTATGGTTTAGAATTTATTCTGTCTACAAATACATTGTCAGCTTTCTCTGGTAATCGGGACTGCTTTCTCCCACATTGTATGAATTCTTCAATTTATACTCCTGTTTTTTTTTTTTTTATTCTGTCACACAATATAAAATAAGAATGCATTACCCAAAGAAAAGACTGAATTATATGATCTCAAGGATCTGAACACTTACTGAGAGCACAGGGAACAGAAGTCACATGAAAGACAGAAGGGACCTCTTCTATGAATGTGATTCAGTGCGTATTTCTAAAATGAGTAATCTAAAAGCATTTTAGAGACAGATTTCTGAAAGTGTAATTGAAAGAGTAACTCTGGTATTAACCTTCACTCCTAACAAACTTCCATTTCAAGTAGCACTATTAGTGTCTTGCAAACAATATATCAAGACTTTAATACTTTAAAATCAAACTGATTCATCTTTGTTCAGAGCATACAAACTTTCTTAGAAAAAAAATCATTAAAAAATGGGACTTCTAGTAAGGAGATAAATGAAAGCCAGCAAACTTTCTTTTCTGAGTACAAGAAAATATCACACTCTTTATTTCTTTCCTTTCTATTTATTTTGTAAATTGAACAAAATCTATAATGGAAGATGTTCCTCACAATAAAACAAAATCTATCCAAATGAGGTAAAACAAAGTTCCATGAAGCAAAGTGACGTCCCTAATACATCCCTTCTCTATATCCAAATTACTCTCCTGCCATGACTTGAAATTTTGGAATCTATAATGGACAGAAACACAGAAAATGTGTTTATGTGCAAAAACAATTCTGTAGAAAATGCTAGAAAGGAAGGTTTTGTTACCTGCCTTAAACATAGTATGGCATTTACTTTGACAACAACGCACAAATAGAGGAAATAGAGATTTCCATGCTCTTGCAAAAAGCAGAATCATTAAAGGAGCCATTATTTAATACAATGAAAGGAAAATCTAGCAAGATTTGCATTTTCCCCAGGCAGAAATACATACCAAAGTTTTATGATAAGCATGAACATAGGGTTTTCTGGAGAAGCTGTAACTGAATTCTGTAGAACAATACCAGAGTTTTAACCAAGAGGAATAAGTGGTGTTCACAGTTCAAGAGAATGAATTGTGCTCTGATATGAAGAGAGACATTTTATAGTAAAGAAGTCTTGTTCACTGCCCAGCGGAAGACCATTTAAATTCCTGGCAACACATTGTTTGTAGAAAGAAATCAAGAGAGGACAAGTTTGGGTAAAGCCAGACTTCATAAAACATCCAGGTGGCTTGGTCATTCCATCCTTGCTTAAAGACTACTAGGCAATACATTAAAAATCCAAGTCAGTCTGATTTGGAACCTTGTTATTTTTTTTTCAGACTGGATGAAAATTTGGCAAATTTCATGAAATAGAATGGTTGAAGTTTTTCTGGAACTTTGTAAAATAATACTGGCAAAGGAAAAGGGGTAAAAAACAAACAAACAAACAAAAAAAAAACCCAAAGCCAAAAGCAGTGCCTTTCAACTTTGAAATACTATCAGTAAAAAATTTGGTCCAAAAATATTACCAATAAGAATTTTTTTTAATTTTTTAACTTTTTAAAAAATTTATTACTGAGAGAGAGAGACAGAGCATGAGCATGGGAGGGGCAGAGAGAGGAGGAGACACAGAATCTGAAGCAGTCTCCAGGCTCTGAGCTGTCAGCACAGAGCCCAATGTGGGGCCCAAACTCACAAACCATGAGATCATGACCTGAGCCGGAGTTGGTCACTTAGCTGACTGAGCCATGCAGGTCCCCCATCAATAAAGAATTTCTAATAATTTCCCTAGTACAAGTGATGTAATAGGAAACTTCTAAATTTTTACTATAGATTTTATAATATGGACTTATGATAATTGTATAAGCTTTGCTTATGAGTAGAAAAGGAGGGATAGAAAATAAAATAGAGATGCATTTTCTCTAACAGATAGCTTTGACAAGTGCTGACATATGGTTTTAAATACTCTTTAAAAATTTTTTTATGTTTATTTTGTTTTTTGAGAGAGAGAGAGCAAGCTGGGAAGAGGCAGAGAGTGAGGGAGAGAGAAATCCTAAGCAGGCTCTGCATTGTCAGCACAGAGCCTGATACATGGCTTTAACCCACAAACTGTGAGATCATGACCTGAGCCAAGACCGAGAGTTGGACGCTTAACCCACTGAGCCACCCAAGTGCCCCTAAATACTACTTTTTAATTTTTTAATGTTTATTTATTTTTGAGAGACAGACAGAGACAGCAGAGTGAGAACATGAGTGGGTTAAGGGAAGAGAAAGAGGGAGACACAGAACTCAAGGCAGGCTCTAGGCTCTACGCAGTCAGGACAGAGCCTGATGTGGAGCTCAAGCCCACAAATCGTAAGATCATGACCTGAACTGAGGTCAGATGCTTAACCAACTGAGCCACCCAGACGTCCCCTAAATACTCTCAATCAGAGAGAAAATCCCGAGTTTAGAATATAAAAGTAAGGAAGACAGAGAAGCATTAGGGAATAAATGCTCAATGAAACGCTCTTTGGAACAGACTCTTGAAGTTTCTAAATATTGGTGATAAAACAGAAAACATAACAGATAAAGTTCGGCTCTTATGGTATTTACAATAGAGTGAGGAAGGCTGCTAATTAAAAAAAGATAACCAATAAATGTCTAATAAATCAGATCATTATTACTATAGAGAATGGACCAAGGTCAGGGACAATGGAGCAAATCCCGGAAGCAGGAGATGCTAATGTTTTAGGGGAAATAAACAAGCACACAAGTGAAATCTCCCACTATAAAAAATATTTGGAAAATGCTAGATTACACAGTATTAAATTAAATATATTGCAGAATCCCTTCAGACTATTATAGTTCTTTTTTTTAATGTTTTATTTATTTCTGAGAAAGAGAGAGAGAGACAGCATGAGCAGGGAAGGGTCAGAGAGAGAGGAAGACACGGAATCTGAAACAGGCTCCAGGCTCTGAACTGGCAGTCAGCACAGAGCTTGATGCGGGGCTTGAACCCACGGATCGTGAGATCATGATCTGAGCCATAGTCGGATGCTTAACCAACTGAACCACCCAGGTGCCCCAAAACTATTATAGTTCTAATATATGCCATAACTTCTCATAAATTTTATATTTTGAAAGAGAGAGAAAGAGAGAGATGGTGTAGTGCACTCACTTGTTAATGAGCAGTTAAATTCTCTGAACATCTTAAATGACTCTTAAAAAAGATGTCTTTTTTTCTTAGGAGAAGAATCAGCCTCTTGGCCCTCAGTCTTCTGTCAAAACTGATAAAGGGGTCACCTGCGGGTTGCAGGCCATTGAGCATCTGACTCTTGATTTCAGCTCAGACCATGATCTCACAGTTTCTAGGATTGGGCTTGCATTGAGCTCTGTACTGACAGTACAGAGCCTGCTTGGGATGCTCTCTCTCCTTCTCTCTCTACCCGTCTCCTGCTCCTGTTCAGGCTCTCTTTCACTCTCTAAATAAATATATTTTTTTAAAAAGTAAAACAGGTAAACAAGCCTGTCATGTAGAGAACAGAAAATGCAGATCTCAAAATATAAGTGAAGTTAAGTAGGGCTGCGTTTAGGAGACAGATGATGTGATTAAACAAGGAAAGAGAAAAAAAATTTTTTTCTTCTAACTCTTTTGTCTGATAAGCACTGGACAAGAAGCTAGGCTGACTAATGTATGTTATATGTGAAGTAGAACAAATTCAACAACAATAGAAAATAAAGGAAAGAAAACCTAACTTGTTAAGTCACCGGTACTAGGAATTCTAGATGGATAAAACTCATACTCTTTTTTTTTTTTCCTTTTCTGTTCAGACCCAATTGAGAGATAAATCACAGAAGTCAGAATGGTGGAGAGAAAAAATGTCAACTGTATTACCGATGGACCTGGATTGGAGTGTATGGCTCAAAGAGGCAGCCACAATGGGTTTCCTACTACTTCCAGAATGAACACACTTGCCCAATCATAGGAAGACCTGGTGATATGCAGGCCTCTTCTTGAGTAGCAAACACAGTCTGTGTAACCATATTACAAGGCTGAGAACAGAAAACAAAACAAACACTTTCACTGCAGGCTGACAGATTTAAAGGAGAGCCAGAAGCAGCAGACTGAGTTTGCTTTTGTTCTTTCTTTTGAATTCATTGATGAGGTAAAGCATCTTTTCCTTTCTCCCTTCGGCGATTGGCAGGAGCCCAGTGGACACACCAAAAGAAGTCAGAATGTTCCTTGCTGCTGGCCACTTTGCACTTGACCCCTGCCAGCTGTAGGCAGTTGACCACCAGAGTCCACTCAGCAAATCCCTGCTGGAGTGGGGTGGGGCACTCTCAGGGACATGAAGACAGTGTCTTTTTCTCCCACGCTCCTGACCTGGATAACTCTCTCCTTCTTTCAAAGAGAAAGAAGGGAGAAGATGTTTACCATCCTGGTGAGTGGAAGTTTCCCATTCCTATGGCTACTTACGTAAGGTTTGTGTGTTTTGCCCTAGAAATTGTGTATTGAGCAGAATAAAGAGGCTTTTATGAGACTGGGAGCCCTGCCTTATACCAGTCACAAATGTTACTTCTGGGATTCTGGATTCAGACTGTGCCAGAAATGTGTGCTTCAGAAACTAGGTGAGAGAAGAGCATCTTTCCTCCATCTGTGTAAGAAAGCAATCATCCTTAACAGGACTACTTGTCTGGGAACCTGAAAATTCTACAGCAGAGTGTGCGATCTCGACATGACCTTTTGCAACTTGCTCCCCTAAGCTATCTGATACAGGAGGTATACAACGTGGTTCCTTAAAGAGGGTTATTTTGTGAGCAGTAGGCTAAGAGTGCTCAAGGATTAAAGGCACACATGGATAATGAGTAACAGCCTCTGTCTCAAAGCTTGCACCCATTTGCTTCGGAGAGTGAAGATACTGTGGAAGACCATTCCTCCTTCCCTGGCAGTGCCAGCAAAACACAGCAGTCAGCGACCACTGGGGGCAGAAATGCGGTGGATGTCCAACCAGTCTGCTGGGAAGAAAATTTAATAAAGTTTGAAAATGTTTAGTTCTTTCCATTTTTCTCCACTTTGATATTCTTGGAGAGTATGCCATTCTGAATGAGGCTCCCCAGAGCTTGGGGGAAATAATAATAAACGTGGCTAGGGTGTGCAGAGTAGAGAGGCTTCTCTTTAGCCAGCCAGTTGGCTACTTTCACAGCAAGCTATGAATTCCGAGGTGCATCATAGAAAGGTACATCCCAGAACTGAACCCTACATGCACAAAATCAAGTGAAATGTTTACAAAGAGAATTCCCAAAGCATTGTTCTAAAAAACGTTCAGGATCCTTCTAACTTTGGCAATAGACAGAACTTGAGATACTATACAATGGTGTTTTTACAGGATAAACCACATGAGTTTTTCTATTGTATTATTAAAGCACTCATAACTTTTAAAATTCTTTTCAGGAATTCTCAGGTGGAAAGATATTCTTAAAAATTATCATGTGCAATGAATTTATGTTTTAACTTGCATCTCTTATTCTCTACAGTTAGATTACACATGTAGGGGAACAAACTGAATGTCATCAGAATATTATTTGTATTTCACATGAACTGATTTCCATTGGGGATTATTGTGTATACATATAAATATATACATTTATAACGATTTATTGAGATATGTTTTTCTCCTAAGTCACACTTATAAAGCTCACATGTGGTATGCATGGCAACAGAGTTTAGGATCATGCTTTGCTAATCAATCTTACTTGTGATTAATTTCATAAAATATACTGAGTTCATCATTTAAACTATTCAAACAAACATCATATTTTTTATGGATAACTCCTTTTGAAGTTGAAGAGATGATATGGTGATCTGCAAGAGATAGACTACCATTATACTGGGTAAGGAATTAGATAGATGATAATTAGGTCTCCATCCAAACAAAGCTACTATAACTCATGAATACATTAAACATTAATTTTGCATAATAACAACATGTAAAGTGCTGACTAATCTGACTAATACGTTACATGAAAAGATTAGCATACTTTTAGTGTAATCTTTCAATACTGTTGTGAAATGAGTGTGGTTTAGAGAATGCTGGGAGTTAGTGGTGACTCAAATCTCATATTGTCTCCCTCCAAAGCCCACCATCCAAGAAGCACTATGATGACAAGACCCACCAACACACAAATACATTAGGCTCCATTAGCTTGCTGTGGCAGTTGCACATATTTTCACACATCTATAAAGCATCAATATTTAAAATTTTTTAATGTTTTATTTATTTTTGAGACAGAGAGAGACAGAGCACGAGCAAGGGAGGGACAGAGAGAGACACACACACACAGAATCCAAAGCAGGCTTCAGGCCCTGAGCTGTCAGCACAGAGCCGGATGCGAGACTCAAACCCACGACCCGTGAGATCATGACCTGAGCCAAAGTTAGACGCTTAACCAACTGAGCCATCCAGGCGCCCCTAAAGCATCGGCATTTTTAAATGGATTTTTGGGTTTTATAGTTTTCAGGATTTATTTGTTAATTAACTTATAAGCATCAATATATTTGTATATATGTATATACTTGTGCTCAACTAACCGTCTCAAATGTACAGATGTATATAGGTAAAAAAACATGTTTTATTTTAACTGTCAAAGTCTCAAAATTTTTATCTGAAATGATGATCTATTATACATCCATTTTGTATGCATGGAGTTATGAATCCAGATGTCTACTCATTTCTCCTCACAACACTTATTTGAAATGCATGCTAATTTTCCTAGTCATTGCTATCAAATTCTGTGGTTTTAAATTTATAAAGAAATCACCTGAGGAGGGCTTTAAATTACTAATGCCTAAGATGTATCCCGGAATAATTAATTCAGAGTCTTAGAGGGTAAGATACAGCTATCAGTCATGTTTAAAGCCTAGATAATCTACTATACAAGCACACTTGAGACTCAGTGCTTAGAAATACCTATAAATATTGTGTATTCATTTTGGGACTGTATACACTAAATACCACCTAAAAAAAGATGACTATAACAACATGTTCCAGCAATTTTTTTTCTTTCTTCACTGTAGTGATTTTTGTTTGACATTCTAGTGTTTCCACATCTCTAAAGCCCCTAAATGTATGCTATGTTCTGCCGTACTAACACACATAGATGCTTAGTTGCTTTTTTTAAAAATTTTTAAATGTTTATTTATTTTTGAGAGAGAGAGAGAGAGAGAGAGATACAGTATGTAAACGGGGAAGCAAAGAGAGAGGGAGACATAGAATCCGAAACGGGCTCCAGGCTCTGAGCTAGCTGTCAGCACAGAGCCCGACGCAGGGCTCAAACCCACAAACCATGTGATAATGACCTGAGCTGAAGTTAGACACTTAACCTATTGAGCCACCCAGGCGCCCCGTTGCTTCGTTTTTAGTAATTCTCCATCTTGGCTGAAGGTTGGACATCTCTAGAAACCTTTTAAAAACTCAAATATTCAGATGATTTTTATGCATGGCAAAATTAAAAACCCTTCCTTTCATCTATCTGAATGCTCAAACCCATGTCATTTTTTAAAATCCATTCAAAACAAACGAATAATCTTATTTTATAATTTTATTGACTGGATTTAAACTTTGTGCAGTTTTTTTAAAGAAACATTTAACTATATGATTTATATAGCTATTGATTGCACATTCATAATTAGGAATATGGCTAAATTAAAAGATTGTTGGAAGTTTAGATTCCTAAAAAAATATTCTGCATGCTTTATGTGGCTTTATAGAGAGTGATCCACAGACTTCTAACACTGAATGGTGCACTGTACAACTTTTTGCCAGCCTTTTTTTTTTAAACATTGTGTAGATTTTAGGTATACGACATGTTGATTTGATATGCCTATATATTGCAATATGATTACCACCATAACATTAGCTAACATATCTATGACATCACATAATCATCGTATCTTATTTGTGGTGAAAACATTTCAGATCCAATCTTTTAGCAATTATGTATGTACTACAGTATTGCTAACTCCAATCACAAAGCCATGCATGAGACTTCTAGAACTCCTCCTTACCCTCCTCCTGGTTACCACCACTCTACCCTCTGTTTCTACAAGCTTGGCTTTTTTAGATTCCACATATATATCACACAGAAACTATCTTTCTCTGATTTACCTCACTTAGCACAATGCCCTCATGAAGGGCTACTCATTTTTTAACAGGGTTCTCCACCTGGGAAAGAGTTATATACTTAGCACTACACTCCAGACTTATATGTGCCCTGGGTTTTCCCCTAAGATTGAATATATATTATATATCATGGCATCTCTGGCCTAGACTAACTTACAGACTTTATAGAAATAAGTAACATATATATTATATATGACCAGTGGCATAGATTATATATGGCTAGACTATACATTATTGTGTGAATATATGGTCTAGACCCGTGGTCCTAAAAAGTACGCCCTCTGGACCAGCAGGAATTTATCACAAATGCACAGTAACAAGTCCCATTCCAGATACTTGGTGATTGGAGCCCAGCAATCTGTGTTTTTATAAGCTTTTCAGGTATTATGTATGGTCACGTTTGAGAATCACTGGTCTAGACCATCTTGCCAAATGTTCTGTGGTCACAATCAACTTGTAAAAGTTTTGCTAATGTCTATGAATTTTGCATATTTAGTCTTCTTTGCCATTTTTCTATATAGAATTTCCCCTTGTAAACATTTCCAAATTATATCCTCAACATGCTGCAGCAGTGCTTTGTTCTCAGCCCGGTTCAAGAGATATTATAGACATTCAGGGCGCCTGAGTGGCTCAGTCCGTTAAGTGTCCAGCTTCGGCTCAGGTCATGATCTCCCAGTTGGTGAGTTCGAGCCCTAATCAGGGTCTCTACTGTCAGTGTGGAGCCTGCTTTGGATCCTCTGTCTCCCTCAATCTCTGCCCCTCCCCTACTGGTTCTCTTTCTCTCTCTCTTTCTCTCTCTCAAAATAAATAAATAAACTTTAAAAAATTGAAAAAAGGGTATTATAGACATTTAGAAATGATAGTTTTATGTGGGTAAATAGTTTATTGCATTTATTACGTACATTCTATATAAGTCATCATCTACAATGGTAATTGGTACTATTTCTTTACAAAGTGCTTCCCACATGAATAGCCAGATAGTTTTTAAATGTTTCTGAGTATAAATAAAACTAGTGCTTGATAGTAGCTGTTTGTATATTATTAACAACTGGAAAAAGTTAATAGACTTGGCATGAATGATGAGAAAAAAAATAGTGGTAAATCAAGGAAGGAAATCTAGATCACAAAAACCCTACCCCACTGATGAATTCTTTAGGGAGAATAGAATTCACAGCCTCTGTAATAAGTGTGGCTGAAAATAGCTCTATAAGAAAAGGTGTATTATCCCTTTTGCTTTCAGCTCCACACTAGGAGCTATACCTTACATATAGCAGATGCCCAAGTATTCATTAAATGAACACATTAAAACATGAAATCAAGAAATAAACTCAAGAGGCACTTACGTAAAATGGTAGTACACAAATAAAATCTGTACCATACGATCGCTCCCTCATCCACCTCTGTACTCAAAGGGAATTTGTTTCACTTTGGAATTTGAATAAAATTGAATAAAATTAAATAATTCTGGAAGGTTAGAACAGAAACTCAGTCAAAACTAGCAAGTCAGACTTAGTTGGACACCAGTTTCTAAACTGTGCACACGATCTTGGGTCATGGGCTGAAGGGTAGGCAGCTTTACTTAGTGATCATTACATCCTGACAAGCCTTCAGTACCTCACACACAGATAAAGGAATCTGATTGTTTTTGTACATTTCTGGAGGACGGATGTTGCTACCTCAATTGGAAATAATTGGGAGGCTGGTTGGCAGCCTGCATGTTTAGGCCAAAAAGAACAGTTTTCTAGACTTAGAGGTCCCTTTTTATGTCTTCTAGTTAACTCCATTAAAGAAGACACATATTCCTCTGAGCCACTGACTTTCTTCATATTAACCCTGACCTTTTATTTTTCTCTTTTCTTAAATAATCAAATGCTTATATATTACAAAGTTATTGTCCTGGCATTTCTCTAAAGTAGACATTTTCTTCAATTAATGCAAATAAATCCATTTGGTAAATCAGTAAAATTAAATATGAATAAAATATAAAAAGCATTGTTGTCACAAGAATTGTGTCCCTCTGGATGCTTACAAAAACATCCCAGAATTTGTATTTCAAAATTATGGTCTGCTCCTTTGCCTCTCTTGGCCTCATCCCTCCATCCAAACATAACTGTGCTGCTCACGGATTTCTAGCACAACTATTGCTGCCTTTTTTAGAGGATTATTTTTTTAAGGAAAGCTGAAAACCTTTAGAACAGAGCGGATGCCTATAGCATCCCGCTGGCAGTTTTCTGATGTGACGGTTTAATTGTGTGATTTCTTAGAAAAACAATTTCTGTGAATTTTTTGGAAGCCATTCAAATTACTCCTCCTCACAGGAAAGCTTCTTTTGAGATGGTTCTGTTGAAACTGTTCCTTCCCTCCCTGCTGAAAAAAATAGGTTAAGCCACTGTTTCCTCCTCTAGACACTGAGATGGAAATAGCATCAGTACTCCTCAGAGACTGAATTATTGTGGAAAGAAATTAGATCAGAGACAAAAAAGAAAAAGAAAAATGATGATTGTATCTTTAAAAAACAAAAACAAAAACAAACCCCCAACTCAATAATTCTGAGATCGTTTGAACCTCTCTGCTTAGAAAATTACTGTTTTAGTTCTCTTCCAGGACACATCAAGATGAGATTTATAGTTTTTCTTTAAGATTTAAGCAGAAGTTACATGATACTGACTGTGATGTTTTCTTACTGAAAACAATGATATTCACATGCTCTGAACTTGGAAAATGAATTGAACAGGGGATCTTTGCAGCAAAAGATCCTCAGTGCTCATAAACAGGGAGGCTTTAGGTGTGTTCCCAAAGCTTTTATACTTGATTTGTTAAATTTTATTTTCCATCATGTAATATATGAAATGAAAAAAATTCAGTAGATGAATAAAACTAAGATTTTCCAGAGAAAGAAAATGTGGGTTTTAATGTGGCCAAACAATTAATGACCTACATGATTATATGTCTCAATCTGTTCATTATTTTAAAGAAGCATTTATTTTTTAAAGAGAGAATGTGGGGAAGAGGCAGAGAGAGAATGAAACAGAGGATCCAAAGTGGGCTCTGTGCTGACAGCAGTGAGCCTGATGTGGGGCTCGAACTCATGGACCATGAGATCATGACCTGAGCTGAAGTTGGGTGCTTAACCAACTGAGCCACCCATTTACCCGTCAATCTGCTCATTTTTAAAGTGACAATATTAACTTGACCTTAAATAGAATAGTTTGGATAATTAATTAGGCTTAATGCATGTGGTGCACTGAGAATTATATGTATTAAAAAATAAGATATGAAAAGGGCAAAAATATTCACAAGTAATTTAAATCTCACTCAGAGTAGATTAAACAAACAAAAATACAGCATTTTTAAAAATTTATAGATTTGGTGAATACAGTAGCATTTTAGGATTTGAAATCTTGCCAGCAGTGTTTGACTCTCTCCGTCTGTCAGTGGGAACTTTCTATCTGTTAGCCTCTTTCTCAGTTAAGTTGTCTGTATCTCACAGCAAACTTCTTGACTGTTCGTTCATGCTTACATGTTTCTCACAGATCTTGGAGCACAGACCCCCTCAACAACGGTGGCAACATTCTGATAAATGGGCTTTGATAAGCCTCACTGGAGTCAGATCCCAAAGATAAGCCATTCCAGTGGACAGGAAGGGGTTGTTCTCTTACCTGATATGCAGGACCAAATGCTTCACTTTTTATGTCAGGATAGTGGGAGGTAAGCCTATTATTTATGTGTCTTTATGTCTTCGTTTATCTATCTATCCATTTATTCATTTATTATATCTATTTATTTTATATCTATCTATAGTATCTATCATCTATCTATCCATCATCTATCATCTATCTATTGAGAAGGAAAGAGAGAGTGAGTAAGCATGATTGGAGGCAGGGGGAAGTGAGAGAGAGAGAGAATCTTTTTTTTTTTTTTTGAAAAATTTTAAAATGTGTAAGCATAAAAAACATTAAAATGTTTAAATTTTTTAAATGTTCATTTATATTTGAGACAGAGATAGAGAGACAGAGCACAAGCAGGGGAGGGACAGAGAGATGGAGACAGAATCTGACCCAGGCTCCAGGCTCTGAGCTGTCAGCCAGACACGGGGCTCAAACTCAAGAACAATGACATCATGACCTGAGCCGAAGTTGGTTGCTTAATGCACTGAGCCACCCAGGCACTCTGAGAGAGAATCTTAAGCAGACTCCATGCTCAGCCCAGAGCTCCGAGGAGGGTGTTGATCCCAGGACCATGAGATCATGACCTGAACCAAAATCAAGAGTTGGCTGCTCAGCTCACTGAGCCACCCAGGTGCCCATAAGTCAATTTAAACTATAGGCTATAGTTTCTGTTACCACATGACAGGGTGCTTAAGCCTGTCAGGAAGAAAAGTTTATCATCTATCTATCTGTCTATCTATCTATATATCATCTATCTACCTATGTATCTATCTATCTATCTATCTATCTATCTACCTACCTATATTTCTTTCCACCCATCTATCATCTATTCCTATTAATTTATCAGTTTAGCAGCCTCAATCTTCTGTTCCATTGTCCTCAATCATTTTGGGGTCCTCAACATTATAAGATTATGAGAAGACATTATGAGGACAAAATTACTGCTGGAGTGCTGGGTGCCATAATGCATATTAAAACAGAAAATTTTAAAACACAAAAAAACCCATGTGCACGTTCCATTACCTGCCAGAATGATAATATCAGCACATGTTAATAAGCCTCTGTGAATCTCAATTGGTAATATAAGAGTCAAAAGACAAAGTAAATGGCATTTCGAATTGGTTTTGACCTCAAAGAAACACAGAAAGTGTCTAGTGGACCCCTAAGGATCTGCAGGCCACACTTTGAAAACACCTGCTTTATCTCATCATCTTACCATAAAGGAGAAACCTGTCTCATTTCCATTTCTGACTCTATGGCTGTGGATGCTGTTGAGAACTATTTCAGTCCACTCTAACCAATCATTGCAATTCTGATTGTTTTATGGCCTCCAGAATGATGTTTACAGCATTCAAACCTAAAAGCCATAAATTTGTTCAGCATATTGGATGACTTTCTATTTCTGCATTTAAAAGAAAAACAAAACAAAACAAACAAACAAAAGCCTCTAGTTTCTATGGTGTAGAAATTCTTCATGATCTGGACATTGACCTTTTCATTTCTTCATTGCATACTAAAGAACACGATCACAATGGTACCTTCAAGGTCTTTCACCTTAGATAATGCTCTGTCATCTCTTAGGATTCATTCCACCATCCTTCACCATGAACTTTGCTTTAACAAACCTGTCCAATTTATATTTTCTTTGCTTCCAGGAGATAGGTTTACTCACAATTTCTATATGCCCCTTGATACTTTCAACCCGGAGTTGAACTCCTAATTTAGCTTAGAAAACACTAAAGAGAAATAAAGTCAAAGGTACTTGTCCTAAAAGAGTACCCTAAAGCTCCGTCAATGACCATCCAAATTTGTAAAGTAGGGTCATTAATTAAACCTGAAATTCCTGTCTCGCCATTTGGAGGGCCAAGATAGCAACTGTAAGAACAGCACTTGTTAATTCCATTCTGCATGGTGTGTTTTGTTTCATTTTTTCATTTCGCATTAGGAGTAGCAATTCAATTTTTATATTTGTATCATAATACCTTAGTCCTTTAGTTACTACATTTTAATGGAATTTTCTATGATTGTTTGTGTCTGCACACAAAATATCAATGAGCTCATAAATTGTGATATAGACTGCACATGTGATATAGAATTTCATAGAAGTGTAAAATTTACATATGTTAAATATAGGCAAAGTGCTTTGTAATAAATTGTGCGTGTGGCTGTGCTGGTCAATTTTTTGCAAGTTTGAAATTGGCTTTTAATTTTTTTTAATGTTTATTTACTTTTAAGAGACAAAGAGAGACAGAGCATGAGCAGTGGAGGGTCAGAGAGAGACAGAGACACAGAATCTGAAGCAGGCTCCAGGCTCTGAGCTGTCAACACAGAGCCTGATGCAGAGCTCAAACACACGTACCGTGAAATCATGACCTGAGCTAAAGTCAGGCACTTAACCAACTGAACCACTCAGGTGCCCCTGAAATGGGCATTTTTAAATGCCACATACTTTTTTAAAGAGAGGATCACATTTATGGCAATACTTTTTAATGATTTACTCATAATGTTGTTTTTTGGTGTTTTTGTTTGTTTGTTTGTTTGTTTTGATTTCTCCTTCTGTTAGAATTTAAGCTGCCTAAGGGCAGCCCATTGTTTGAACTTTCTCAAGCACATAAAACACAGTAAGCATAAAACAGCTATTTGTGGAATTGCTAAATTCAGCAAACAAACAGACAAGAAGGCCATATCATTATCTGGAATAGCACTCATATTTGAGAATTTTAAGAATTACACATATTTTCAAAGGCCAATTTTTAGTCATGTTAAACAAGGCATGTTTGAAAAGTTCTCCAAGTGAAGGGGAGGTGAGTGGGGGCACTGGTTAAATAGGAGATGGGTATTAAGGGGGCACTTGTTATGATGAGCACTGTTGTATGTATGTGATGAATCAATAAAATCTATACCTGAAACTAATATTGTACTGTATGTTAACTAACTGGAATTTAATAAAAATGAAAAAAAGTTCTCCAGGTGAATCTGATCTCTATCATTTTGCCTGTATCACTAATAGAAAATATAAACATTAACTGTTATCATTAAGAAGTCATCCTTGGGGCGCCTGGGTGGCTTAGTCGGTTAAGCGTCCGACTTTGCTTAGGTCATGATCTCGCCGTTCGTGGGTTCGAGCCCCGCGTCGGGCTCTGTGCTGACTGCCAGCTCAGAGCCTGGAGCCTGTTTCAGAGTCTATGACTCCCTCTCTCTCTGACCCTCCCCTGCTCACGCTGTCTCTCTCTCTCTCCTAGAAATAAATAAAACATTTAAAAAAAAAAAAAAAAGAAGTCATCCTTAATGGAAGCTTACTATTTCAATAGCCAGTCTAAAAGAAACACTGAAGAAGAAAAATAATTTAAAAAATACTACTTGGGGAATCAAGTAGTTATTTTGGAGCACAAAAAAAATTATGAGACACTAATGACTAATTAAAAACATCTTAACTTGCAGCATAGGTATTCTTGAAATGCCTCCTCTCTGTGTGAACAATGTTTTATTAAACTGAAAGAATATGAAGTAATAAAAAAAAGCCTTCTAAGATGTGATGACACAGACATTCATTAATGAGCTGTAGAAAATTCTACTTATGACAGTGCTCATGATAGTGATCATAAATGAATGTCATCAAATGACACCTAATTAGTATGATTAACCAACTTCAGTATTCACTAGAGAGTTCATTGAATCAATGCATTCTTCTATACATGGAAGATGTTTTACTTTGGGAATCAATGTCTTGTATCTAAAGCACCTATTAGTAGAGCTTTTTTCTTGTTTTCACTCTCATATGTATAGTTGGTCTGTTATCAGGCAGTGTGCCTCTTAGATAAGCATGAATGACCTTGGAAAGAATGAGGCATACTGTGAAGAATTTGATAGGAGTCTTCATAGTGAATTTGATGAGACCGAGTATCAGGGATGCCAGCATGAGGTCTGAAACCCCAGGCTTACTCACTTTCCCTTAAATAGCCTTAAACAAATTAAACAAACTCAATAATCCAGGCAATTTGCAAGAGTGAATACATGCACCGTAACGGGAGGGAAATTTGTCTGTGGAAAAAGTCCACTTGGCAAATAAAATAATATCAATTGTAAATGAAGATAGACTAAGTATTCATTACTAGGGACAAGAACATCTTGAATCCCATTATATAGTTCTGTGTTGGCATTTACAAAAGCAACTTTGCATAATGGATTAAGGCAATTTATGTTAATCAAACTTAATGAAATTGTATGATAGTATTCTGAAAATGAGGAAGGGTTATACAGTTGTATGTATCTCTAGAGTTTATCTTAAGTATAATGTCAAACATTCATGCATCCAAGTTTCAGAAATTCATGTAAAGAAATGTTTGCATCTCTTAATCCTCAACACCCTCACACAGCATCCGCTTTTATAAAGCTCTTATGTTACTTATTTGACATAGGAGTATACATTTAAACAATAATGAAAGAATTAAATTAGAAAATGTAAATATTAGCAAAAGTTGAAGCTAGAAAATGAAAAAGAAAACAATAAAGCTGATCTTACAGAAGTTGTGCACTCTGTAAGCTCACTTTCTTCAGAAAAGTCAGAATCTAAGTCCCTTTGTTATCAGTCATTAGGAGTGTTGATTCAAGCCATGTATACTCACATTATTTTTTACTTTATGAAGTATAATACCTTTATTTTTTTGTGAGGTAAAAAATTAAGCTTGAGTTAAAAAATAGAAAAAACTGAAACTAATTATATTTACTCCCTACTCTTGGTATAATTCTTCTATTTTTTTTTTGATTTAAAGTTTATTTCTTTCCAGGGATTATTTATATCCTAGAATACTGGGACTTTATTCTCCCAAATTTTGAGAATGTTTTTCTCCAAAGAGACAGCATGTTTGAATGGAAAGAGTCAGAGAATTACAAGAAAGCAGTAAGTTGACCTGACACCTTGTTTGCTATACCAACTATGACACTCAATTTCTCAATCTAAAAAATTGGGAATAAATAATAATGCCTACACTAAACATTTTCTTTTAGATATAAGATCAACATTTAAATATCTAATGTGTTAAGTGTCTGTCAATCAAAAAGTATGTTAAAACTTCACTCACTGAAAATATATTAGAAAAATAAAAATGAGGGGCGCCAGGGTGGCTTAGTCGGTTAAGCGTCCGACTTTCGCTTAGGTCATGATCTCGCGGTTCGTGGGTTCGAGCCCCGCGTCGGGCTCTGTGCTGACTGCCAGCTCAGAGCCTGGAGCCTGTTTCAGTCTGTGACTCCCTCTCTCTCTGACCCTCCCCTGCTCACGCTGTCTCTCTCTCTCTCTCTCTCCTAGAAATCAATAAAACATAAAAAAAAAAATTTTAGAAAAATAAAAATGAGAAAGACCCCTAAAGTTAGTCTTCTTAAAAAATCAGATGCCAGTATCTTGCTTAGTTCCAGAATAAATGGAAATAAATTTTAAGTCAGTCCATTCATTCAGCTCCACACCAGCTCTTTAAATACAAATTCCAAATTACTTTAATGGTCATATTGTGATCATGATATCCATACATTGAATACATTTTATAATAAGCTCTATCAGAAACTTCAATCTCTCAATCATCCTCTGAATCTTCACCTCCTAGTAGTTATTGCTTTTCATTCTACAGATGTTTCATATCCTCTTATAAATTCATTTGACTTTTTAGCTATTGCATCTATTAACTTCTAAGCTTCAGAGCTATTCTTGAGTTTACAACAAACTATTTTGTAACTTTTATCATCCATTCACTTTTCAGATTATTAATCTTTAACTTTCTAATTATTTATATGAAACTTCCTTGAATAATATCTCAAACTTTTTATATTTAAGGTTAATTGGCTCATGATTTTTATCCTATTTGACTTATTGAAAATATGGCCTATTTTTCATGAAATACTCTCCTTGGCTTCTACGATACTATATTGCTTTTCCTTTTACATCTCTGGCATTTCTTTAGTATTGTGTATACATGCTCCTATTTTCTGCCCTTAAACATTAAGATTTCCTTAGCTTCTTTCCTTTTCAAGTTATTTAATTAATTTCCAGGCTTCAACAATGCCAGTATCTACATTTCCAATTAAATATCTCCTTAAGTATACACTCACATATTCAAATGCTTAATGAATGTCTACTTAAATATCTTTCAGGTACTTCAATATGAATAAGTTTACAACAATCGAAAGTGTTTCTGGAGTTAATAACCTGTGAATAACATGATTCTTTCTCCTTCTATGAGCTGCCCATGCCAAGAACCTGGAAATCATTTTTTACTCTTTTTTTACTTTCATATGCTGAACTCTATAAAATCAGTCATGGAGTCTTACAAATATCATTTATATCCACCAGATTTTTCCATACACCTTGCTATTCCCCCTAACACCATTCTCTCCCTTTCTCCACATAGACTGTTTCAAACATGCCTCATTTCATGATCTTTCATTACTGGACTTTCCTAAATGATCTTTCTATCCTCTTCTTTAATGAGCTCTTAACTAGTCTCAAAAGTGCAGACACAGTTAGCCAAGTCTATGACAGTAAACATGTCTAAGACACCTCTTTTACCTGCATAATAACCACCATTGGGACTCAACTTCAACATCACTTCCTCCAATAAGTGGGGTTCTTAACTTCAGTGTCATCTTGCTAAAGTATTAGTGGCAGTATAGTTGATTTTATATTTTCTGTTCATGAAAAGCAGGATGTTAGATCAAGGTTATGTCACTGTCACCCTCCTGGAGATCAAGCCTCAGTAACACTTTACTCACTCAGAGATTTTAGTCACACTTCTTTCCCCAGATTTAGGCTTTCCAATCCACAACTCAGTTAACTATTCATTTGCCACATTTGGTGGTAAATCCCTAGCTAACATACTGGTCCTGAAGTACCAATTGGACCTCTCAAGAAGAGAATGGGACTTGGCAAATATCTCTTCTGATAGAACATATGCGGTATGAGGTCAGCTGTGGGGGGTAGTAATATGCGTGGACAATGGTTTCATGCTTTCTTTCTCTGCACAAAGATAGTACAGTGCCATTTCACCTCATGATGACACAGAGATACTCAATGGAATACCTTTCTACCAGAGTTTCAAGTGGAAAGTGATGTACCAATAACTTTCTATTTCTTAATTACAACCGAATTGAATATTTTTTTCTTAAATTATTTTTAACCAGTTTATTGTTTTACTTTCCTTTGCAGGTGCAAAAGAAGGCTTTCTTATTTTCATTTTCTGTGTTGTGAGAACTTCATTTACGTCATGTCTGCTTTCTTACTAGTGAAATATTTATATCATTTTTCTGACTTTCGTGATGTTACTGTCAAAACAAAAGTTGCACGAGACAAAGTTAAACAGTCAAGGAGCACTTGACTCAAGGCTATTGCAGTCAGAGTGAGAGGGTCAGAACAGTGTCAGCTCAGTCTGAAACAAAGGGCAGGAAGGTTGTTAAGGACTAAGATGATGAGGGATGAGTGGACATTTGTTTGGAAATTAGATTTAATTCCAGGAACAGAAAACTCTTTTTTAAATCTTTACAGCAGGAGTTAGTTTTACAACTTGAAGCGAGGCACCCAGAGAAGTTAAACTTCTACTCTTTCATAAAAACTGGACAATAGAGGCACCGCCTTCCTCGATGACATTTCATAAGGATGTTTCCTGGGTTGTGAGGAAGACCTCTTTGGAGTGTAAAATTGCCAAATAGGTTTTGCCACAATTTACATCTCAAAAAGGCAGAGAACAAATTCATAATGACAAACTTTCTGAAGTAAATTCCCTTAAGAAAAGGGAGGTCAGTGTTTTGGAGTCAGGAAGAATCCTGTCTATGATTAGTTAAATTATGACTTTTGATACATAAGGAAAATGGGAAATTTAGAAAGTAATTCAATCTCCAAAAAACCTTTTCTTTCATTTTATGTAATAAACTAAGAAAAAAAAAGTATTTTTTCTCTTGTGTTGTCTTACATCACAAGTGCAATTTCAAACAAAGACAATGAGAAGATGGAAGGAAAGAAATCATACAAAAAGAAATGCAGTGAAGAAGAAGAAGAAGAAGGAGGAGGAGGAGGAGGAGGAGGAAGAGGAGGAGGAGGAAGTAGCAGTAGTAGAAGAAGAAAAGAAAGTATAACTCACTTTTGTCATTTAAAAGAAGTATCTACTTACAGAATTGCTAAGTTTTTTCCACACTACTTATTGTACATATTTGTCCATTAATCTCTCTTCCAAATTTGACATAAACCCAATAAAAGCAAGGTCATTCTGTCCATCATTTTTCAACTAACCTAGTGTCTGAAATATAGTTGCTGCTTCTTAAATGCTAATGCACAAAAGAAGGAATCAATGAACCAGTAAGAACAGCTGTGTGATAGTATATTAGATGCCTATTTTAGATATATATTAACATTCAAAATTTGTATTACCTATCAACCTAGCTTTTTTTCAAATGCTGTTTGAATACTAAACTTCATTTTAATTAATATTTTGCATTTGAAACACCAGGGCTTTCACAGGTTTATCCATTTATTTTCAAATTTAATTTGTCCTTAAGCCCCATTTTATGACACATTGTTTGACAATATTTTGACAAATAGAAGAATCTAAGAATCTCACAGTTCCAAACACCTATACTTTTTGAGAATAGTGTGTATTATTTCTGAAATTTGAATGTCACATAGTGCATTTATAAAGTTACAGCAAGAAGAAAATCTGATTTTTCTGCCTTGAATGGCAGAATCTGAGACAATAACTTGAAAACAAAACAAAACAACAGCAGTCCTTTTTTTACATTTTTTTCCTTAAATAGTTTATTGTCGGGTTGGTTTCCATATAACACCCAGTGTTCATCCCAACAAGTGCCCTTTTCCATGCCCATCACATGATTGCATTCATTCAAATGCCGAGATACATGCATATATGTAAAAGTGCTTCTCACATGAGCCAAACACAGCAGATTAATTGACAAAATCACTTACTACTATCCACTTATATAGAAAATAAGCTTCTTAATACTTGTATTTAAGAAGAGTAATATATATTTTTTCTTGCTGAATATTTCAAATATTTTATAAAATTAGATCTTTTAAATATCCTTGGATTCTGCAACTTGAAAATTTAGGCACTAGTAATGTCCATGAGACACACAAAATTAATGAATACTTTAAAATGAAATTAGTTAATTTCATACTTTATGATCTTCAGAACAGATAATCTTTTGTTAAAAATTTTTTAATATTTGTTTTTTAATTTATTTCTGAAAGAGAAAGAGAGACAGCATGAGCAGGGGAGAGTCAGAGAGAGAGAGGGAGACACAGAATCTGAAGCAGTCTCCAGGCTCTGAGCTAGCTGTCAGCACAGAGCCCGATGGGTGACTTGAACCCACGAACCACGGATGGGATCATGACCTGAGTCGAAGTCAGACTCTTAACCGACTGAGCCACCCAGGCGCCCCAGAACAAATAACCTTTAGAGTTTTCTTTGAACTTGGGAAAATATAAGCTATGATGTCATCCAGGATCAGAATGTAGCACACCCTTCCTTTCAGTGTTTCCCATAGTGTTAGATAATGCAAGTTAAAGCACACTTCCATAATGAAGTGATATGTCCAGGTTCCATAATGCACAAAACACTGGAGTGATGTGCCAAAATTAAAGTCTGTATATATATATATGTATATATATATATATATATCCAGACTTATATATATATAGAGAGAGAGAGACTATATATATATCCAGATTATATATAATATATATATATAGAATATATAGAATATATTTATGTGTATATATATACATATATAGAATATAGAATATAATTATTGTATATATATAAATATTGTATATATTGTATATATATGTATATATATATATACATAATTCATTTATGGATTGTTTCCTCAGGGGCACTAGGAAATAATCTTTTTACAAAATATCTTTGTGTTGTCTAGTATAGCACCATTAATTCCTTTGTGCTAAAATGACTAAGGAAAATTCAACTTAAAATACAAATATATTTTAATCATAGTATTTAATATCCAAATGCTTTGGAAAAAAATTATGAGTTTCTACATCTCTGAAGAATTTGAGATAATTTATACAGTGGAGCCCTTAGGACTTGCTAAAGGAAATGAAGAAAGGGCATACAACTCCAGGAACTATGGGAGCACCGGGATGGCTCAGTCAGTTAAGTACCTGACTTTGGCTCAGATCATGATTTCACAGTTTGTGAGCTTGAACCCTGCATCGGGCTCTGTGCTGACAGCTCAGAGCCTGGAGCCTGCTTCGTATTCTGTGTCTCCCTCTCTCTTCGCCCCTCTCCCACTGACACTCGTGTGTGTGTGTGTGTGTGTGTGTCAAAAATAAAATAAAAACATTAAAGAAAATAAAAAAGACTCCAGGAACTATGATTTAATCAATCATACCACCATGAGGGCATTTAGAGGTGAGAAGACTGGGAGAAAACACATTAAGGACAAGCAGAATTAGGTATTCTGTTTTATCAACATTACTTTTGAGATATCTATTGAACATCTGATCGGATACATTCTTGCATTTTTGCTTGATCTCCACCAAAAGTTTAAGTTCTCCCCTGCTCTCCACAGTGAATCACTTGTCCATTATTTTCTGCTGTTCTTTGGCAAGACATTTTTTAGTATCACTGGTTACTCTCACTGAATAATTTAGATTTCCTAGATTAGTTACTTGAAAATATCCCTATAACAGTTAAGATTCAAAAGTGGTTTATGATGGCCTATATAGGTGTTACAATATGAAGAGTTACTTCCCAGATTCCTCAAAGACAAAATTGTTTTCATGTGTCTTTCATCTTCAGATTTCAATATAAGCTTGTCTTCTCTTTGTCAATGTAACCAAAAGGGTAGGATCAGAAAGATAACTGTTGTCACTACTTTCACTACTTTCCGATATTGGTCTTTCAACACTGACATTTCTCTGAGGCACTTTCCCTCCTCTTCTACATGCCTCCTATGTAAATACAATGCTTATGACAATCCGAGGACATATTTTATCATGCTTTCCCTAACTTTTGCCACGATGGATTTTCTAGTTGATTCTCATTTTCTTATAAACTATGGATATTTTTCTGGAGAAAAGGAAAAAAAATTCTTTGAAACAGAGTTTATTCATAGTGAAAGTATGCATAGTCACTCTACATGTATAATACTATAAACAAAAATGTAAGCTATGTAAATATTTTAATAATAAATACCATCTAAATGCAATCTGATCTTTAAAAATGTCTGTTAAGAGCTATTTTATTAAAAATAAAATTATGAAGTATACAATATAGTCTTTGAACACTACAACAATGCTGTACATTGAAGAAGATAATAAAATGTATAAACCAAACTAGAAATATGTTACTTTTGAGATCATATGCCCCCTTCTTACCTTTAAGAACCCGTTGGTTGTGACTGATAAGTAATGAGAAACCAACACATAGAAATCAGATCCTTTCTGTCTCTATAGACTCATAGCTAAGGTACATGGGCATCCAATCTGATGTTCTTGCTCAGGATTTTGAATGTTGAAGGCGTGCTGTAAAATTCAGAGAATTTGAAATGTTTCATATTAGCTCTGATAGCTTTCAACTTTAATGCAGAAGTGCTGCTGTATTTCTTTCAGTCTGTCTCTCTTCATGCTGTGACCTTCTGCATAATTTTCATTTACTTTCTCTCTTCCTCTATCATAGTAGATTTTTTTAACAGAAACTCAAGTTTCCATTTAAAATAAGAAGAGAATGGGGCGCCTGCATAGCTCAGTCAGTTAAGCATCCAACTTTGGCTCAGGTCATGATTTCACAGTTCTGAGTTCAAGGCCCATGTCGGGCTCTGTGCTTACAGCTCAGAGCCTAGAATCTGCTTCAGAATCTGTTTCTCCCTCTTTCTCCGTGCCCCTCATTCCCCACATTTCTCTCTCTCAAAAATAAATAAACATTAGAAAAATTAAAAATAAGTAAAATAAGAAGAGAATATGTTACAGTAAATACAATACTTTCAACTAAGAAATTGTAGGAATGTCATCACCAAGATGGTGACATAGAATGTTTCTGACTTCACTTCCTCTCATAAGAAGAATAACTAGCAACTATTCAAGATGAAAATATCACAGGGACGCTTGGGTGACAGTAGATTAAGCATCTGACTTCAGCTTGTGTCATGATCTTGCTGTTTGTGAGTTTGAGCCCCATGTTGGGCTATGTGCTGACTGCTCAGAGCCTGACGCCTGCTTCAGAGCCTGTGTCTCCCTCTCTTTCTGCCCTCCACCCCTTAAAAATAAATAAATATTAAAAATATTTTTAAAAAAGACTAAAATATCCATGACAGAATTCCAGAGCATGGAAGTGAGGCTAAAGCACGTCCTCTATACCACAGAGACCAAGAGAGATTGCATAAGTGACTACCCATTAACTTCATTGGCTTTCTTCCAGGACAGCATGGCACCACATGGAGAGGTCTCCCTTTAGCCTCTGGTTCCTCCAGTGGGAAGAGACAATCCAAGGGGACAACATGCCCCCCACAGCATTGGGGTTGCTTTGTAGGATTCCTTATTCTGATCTCATAATATGAGGATTGCAGGAAAATCTATTCACTCAAACACTGCGAATCTAATTATGATGGAGAACTGGAAAGGAGATTATAATAATCAGCACACAGTTCTTAGCAGGCTGAGTTCATACCTACAGTACCCAAGTGGTGATCCCAATGTGTGGCTTTGTTCATTTGCAGTACAGAAGGTATTTTTAAAGCAATAATGGCTGAAAACTACTAAACCTGGGGAGAGAAATCCACACAGATCCATGAAGCCCAAAGGACCCCAAAGAAGTTGAACATGAATAGGGCTACAGCAAGACACCGTATAATTAAATTGTGAAATATCACAGAAAAATAAAAAAAAATCAAAAACTGCAGGGAAAAAAAGAAGTTATATAAAGGGATTCCCCATAAATTTTTCTTGGGTTTCTCAACAAAACTCAACAGAAACTGAATACCAGGGGAGAGGGAGATGGCATTTTCAAAATATTGAAAAAAAATAATTGTCAACCGAGAATTCAATATTCAGTGTAGTTGACCTTCAGAAGCAAAGGAGGGGTAAAAACTTGTCTGCACAAACAAAAACTGAGAGAACTCATTACACCAGCCCTGTCTTATAAGAAATGCTAATAGGAGTTATTTAAATGGAAGTTAAAGAGCATCAGTTAACATCATATTTAGTTTAAATCTCACTAGTGATAGCAAAGGTATATTTAGTCATCATTAGACTCAACAATATGATAATAGTTTAAATCTCACTAGCTTAAATCTCACTAGTAATAGCAAAAAAATATAGTCATAGTTAGACTCAACAATATGGTAGTAATAGTACATAATTAACTTACAACTCTAGATTAAAAGTTAAAAAATGTAGCAAAATCAACCTTAGTTATACTTATCTGTTTTTAGTTACACAATGTTAAAAATAACATGTGAAACATAACAGAAATTACTTGAAATTTGAGGGGGAAGAGAAGTAAAGTGTAAAGTTTATGAATTCTCTTGAAGTTATATTATCAGTTTAAAGTAGTTTTTTTACAAGTTTAAGTTATTTTATGTAAGCTTCATGGTCATGACAAAGAAAAATACTGCAGTAATTATACTATAAAAAAGTGAAAAATAGCAGAACAGAAAGGAGAAATAAACAATAATATAATAAGAGTTAGGGAACTTAATACCTTACTCTCTACAATTGATAGATCTGTTAAAATGTCAATACTAACAAAAGTCACCTATAGATTCAATGCAATCTCTTCCAAAATTCTAAAGGCATTATTTTTACAGAAGTAGGCAAAACACTCTTAAATTTTATATGGAATCACAAAAGGTCTTGAATAGCCAAATAAATTTTGGCAAAGAAGAACAAAACATGAGGCCTCAAACTTCCTGATTGCAAACTATACTATAAATGCTTTAATCATCAAAACAGTATGGTACTGGGATACAAACAGATAAATGGATCAATGAAGCAGATTCAAGAATCCAGAGATAAACCCAAGCATATAAGTAAACTAATACTTGATAAAGGAGTCCAGAATACTCAATGGAGAAAGACTGACCTTTCAATAAATGATGCTGGGATGATTGGAAATTTACATGTAAAAGAATGAAACTTGAATTATATCTAGCATCACTCACAAAAATTAACTCAAAGTGGATTAAAGACTTAAATGAAAGACCTGAAACCATAAAACTCCAAGAAGAAAACATAGGAGTAAACACTTTGATATGCATCTTGGTAATAATTATTTGCATATGTCTCTTAAAACAGAAGCAACAAAATAGACAAGTGGGATTACATTAAGCTAAAAAGCTATTTCGCAGCAAAGTAAAACCATCCACAAAGGCAAAAGGTAATCTCTAGAATGGGAAAAAAAATAGTTGCAAAACATATATCTGATAAGAAGTTAATATCTAACATATATGAAGAACTCATATATCTCAATAGAAAAAACTAAAATAAATTACCCAATTAAAATGGGTAAAGGACCTGAATGGACATTTATCCAAAGAAAATATAGGAAACACCAACAGGCACATAGAAAGATGTTCAACTTCACTTGTCATTAGGGAAATGCAACTTAAAATCACAGTGTGATATTACCTCATGCCTGTTAGAATGACCAGCATCAAAAACACAAGAGATTAATATTGGCATGTGTATGAAAAAAAGGAAAACCTCATGCATTATTGGTAGAATTATAAATTGGTACAGTCACTATGGAAAACAGCACGGATGACCTTCAAAAAATTAAAATAGAACTACCCTATGATTCAGCAGTTCTACTTCTGGGAATATATCCAAAGTAAATAAAAACACAAATTCAAAAAATACATCTGTTCTTCCATGTTCATAGCAGTTTTTTACAATAATCAAGACATAGAAACAACCCAGGCATCCACTGGTGGTTGAGTGGGTAAATTTTGCAACTATGTATATATACACACACACATACAGAAACACACACACATATGTGTGTATATGTATATACAGCTCTAAAAAAGAGGAATTTCTGCTTTTGAGACATCATGGTGGAAAGCATTATACTACATGAAAAACTTCAGACAAAGACAAATGCTGTATGATCTCATTTGTATACAGAATCAAAAAAAAGAAGAAAAAGAGATAAGGGTTGTTGTTATCAATTATAATATAAATAAATACTAGGATGTAATGTATAACATGAAGACTGTAGTTAAATGGATGCACAATATGTAGGAAATTTGTTAAAAGAGTAAATCCTCATCACAAGTAGAATTTGTTTTTCCTTTTTTTCTTTTATTCTTATTGTACCTATATGAGAAGATAGATGTTAGCTGACATTGCTTCACAATATATGTCAATCAAACCATCATGCCGTATGCCTTAAACTTGTACAGTGGTGTGTCAGTTATTTCTCAACACAACTGGAGAAAGGGAATTTAAAACTGTACACATGTATACCTATGCACTCTAAAAGTATTAATAGTGAGATATTCTGTCTGCAATATGGTGTGCATTATGGCGTTATTTTTCACAGTTATTTGACACTGAGCAAGTAACTTAGACTGAAATATTAAAATGGTGCTTTCTTTTTTCTTTTTTTCCTTTTATTCTTTTTTTAAGTAGGCTTCACACCAGGCATAGAGCCCAACATGGGGATTGAACTCATGATCCTGAGATCAAGACCTGATCTGAGATCTAGAGTCAGATGTTTACCTGACTGAGCCACCCAGATGCCCCTGTTAAAACGGTCTTAATGCTAAGTAATCATATATTTTGTACTAGAGAGAATAATAGATTTGTATATAAGTGGGTATCACATATTATAACTATATAAAAATGACATTGGTGTGGGAATATTGACATCATCTATCTAAACCTTAACGATATATTCCTTATATATTTGTCATCTGGCAATTTTCTTGGAATCCACCCAATAGAAGAAACGAAAACAAAGCAATGAAGCTAATAATGGTGATACACTTGAAGCAAACTGTCAATAAGGCAATGACTAAGTCACCTTTCATACTGTGGAATATCACACAGTTGTGAAAAATATACTAGAAATTTATATAATTCATCTACATGTCCTATACATATAATTTATTTGTATATTTTATTTGTGTTTGTGTGTCTCTATTGATGCCAATGTACTTTCAAAGCAAATTGTTCAGTGTGGATAAAGTCCTAAAAATATGTGTATTAAATGTTTATGTAAATAAAAATAAATCAAATAATGCTTCATATTTTTTGTGAATAAACTTACATGTTTGTAGAATCAAAGAAAATGTCTGGAAACACACAATTTAAAACGATCACTGTTTACTTCAATGAGATTGAAAGGTCATTTTCAATGGGAAAGTTTGTCTTATCTTCAATAGCATGCTTATTTAAAGACTAAGATATATTTATTGCCTGCATAATTAATAACTAATTTTAATGAAGGAGAAAAGTAATTACCCGAAGATCATATTTTGCTGAATATGGGTGAGGAATGATATTATAATTTTGAATGCAAATCAACCCATAAAATTTAGCTATTTAAATATATCTGATTTAAAACTAAGCTCTTTGGTGTCAGATATTTTGTATATATGTAATGTGTTCTTTTGAGTTTATAGGAAACTAATTAATGTGTTAAAAGTGTAAACACAAGGCAAACAATCAGCTGAATTGAAGAGGAAGCTCATACTTATTAAATTTTTTAAACGTTTATTTATTTTGGAAAGATAGAGAGAGAGAGAGAGTGAGCCAAGCAGGGGAGGGGCAGAGAGAAAGGGAGGCACAAAATCTGAGGCAGGCTCCATGCTCTCAGCTGTCAGCACAGAGCCCGACGCGGGGCTCGAACCCACAAACCGTGAGATCATGACCTGAGCCGAAGTCAGACGCTTAACCGCCTGAGCCACCCAGGCACCCCAGGAAGCTCATGCTTATTAACAATAATATTAAGTAAGATATTTTATGGCAGTCATAGTCGTGAATGGCAGAATTCTCATTTTTCTCATTTCAATTGATTTAGTGCTTCAATAATGAGGAAATGACATCTACTAACCTATGTGCTCCATGAGAGTTGGTTTTCAGTCATGGATTTTTTTTTAATTTGGTGAGGAAAATGTCACATAATTATTTCAGTTTCTTAGCCTGTTTTCTGTAAGAGGCCCTTCCTTAAGCAAATGTTTCTGACCTCAGGTCCGATTATCCACCGCGACCACCAGTATGGGAGGCTGCCAGGAGCAGAACACCGTTAGTGTACATTCTCGCTCATTCTTGACAGATACCAGGCGCACCCTACCTGAGTTATGTTGGCATTTAAGCATTGCTTCAGGGGGCGCCTCTGTGGCTCAGTCGGTTAGGAATCTGACTTTGGCTCAGGTAGCTTAGGTCGTGATCTCGCGGTTCGTGAGTTCCAGCCCTGCCTTGGGCTCTAGCTTAGGTCGTGATCTCACGGTTCGTGAGTTCCAGCCCTGCCTTGGGCTCCATGCAAACAGCTCAGAGCCTGAAGCCTGCTTTGGATTCCGTGTCTCCTTCTCTCTCATCCTGTCCCCAGCTTGTGCTCTGTCTCTGTCTCTCTCTGTCTCTCTTTCTCAAAAATAAATAAAAACGTTTAAAAATTAGTATTAATTTTTAAAGTATATATATATGTATATATATATATATATATATATATATATATATTTTTTTTTTTTTTAAAGAGAGCGAGCATGAACAGGGGAGGGGCAAAAACAAGAAGGAGAAAGAGAATCCACAGCAGGCTCTGCACTGTCAGCACAGAGTCCCATGTGGGCTTGAACTCACAAACCATGACATGACCTGAACTGAAATCAAGAATCCGAAGCTTAATGGAATGAGCCCCCCAGACTCCCCTAAAATGATTTTTGAAACGAAGCTGAAGGTTTTTGGTTTGGTTTGTTAGTTTTTTGCCATGTTCGTTTCTCTGAAGGCACCAGAGCAATTGTGGGCGATACTACCCATGGCTTTGCATCAGCCACAACACTGCTACCACGCAGAGCTAGTAGTCATCGTGTTCCTCTCTTGACAGTTCATTTTTCTTTGGGGAAAGGAGAATGAAGAAGGAAAGGAAGCAGCATCAGTAATGGCTGGGCTCAACTAGGGGTTTCTTTGACTCAGCAGGAAAGAAACCACAACTCTTGAGTAGACGTGATTTTAACATACTGACTGATGAAATGGAACATATCTAGAAGAGTTCTGCCACATATGAGAGTACAAAGGTCTCTCAAGAAATAGACACTTCTGTGACTGTGTGCACTGCAAACTGAAATAGGTGCCTCCCCCCCACCCCCCATGGAACACCATTTTTATATGAAAGAATGATTGGCAAACTATGTTTATTTGGATTTCTGCTTTGGGTTGCAGTTTCTTGCAAATAGACCAAGCAAGCAGGTCACTGGTGGGACAATCACAGAGAGTACTTCTAATGATAACATTTGACTTCTCAAATAAAAATGGAATTGTGCAATGGTGACAAATGGTAAGTTTTTTCAACATGTGCTTGACAGCTTCCCAAAGTAGAAATTTGCTAATCAATCAGTGGAGAGAATGAAGATTTTAATTAAAAAATGTAATTTTTATTTACTTTTGAGAAAGAGAGAGACAGAACACAAGCCAGGGAGGGGCAGAGAAAGAGGGAGACACAGAATCCCAAGCAGGCTCCAGGCTCTCAGCTGTTAGCACAGAGCCAGACAAGAGGCTTAAACTCACAAACAGGGAGATCATGCCCTGAGCTGAAGTCAGGCGCTTCACTGACTGAGCCACCCAAGCGTCCCATGATATGCATTTTTTTTAAAGATCACTCCAGCTCCCATGGAGAGAAATGGTGGTGGGGTTAGTGTAAGATAGAAAGTAGAGAATGCACTTGAAGAGCTATTGGAATAATTGCTGGGGGTGATGATGCAGGTGTAGACTAATGGTAACAGTAAAGGTCGCTAAGTGGTTAGATTCAGGAAATACATTCAGTGATACAGCCTCCATTTCCAAAAAGCACAATTTTACATTTACTTGTATGTACTCATTAGTTTTGGCTTTTTGTTTATTGTCTTTATTTAGCTTGCTGAATTTCATCCCTAGTCTACTGGTCTATTATTTTCTTTAGATAATGTTTTAAAGATTTTATTATTTTAAGTAATCTCTACACCCCGTGTGAGCCTCAAACTCACAACCCTAAGATCAAGAATTGCTTGCTCTACCAACTAAGCCAGGCAGGTGCCCCTATTTTCTGGATATAATTGATTTTTAGTGTACTATTTATCTTTCAAAAAGTGTTATATCTAATACTGAAATGTCTTATTTATCGTATTTAGTGTTTATGATTTCTAAACTTTTGTTTCAAAATGTAGTAAAACCTTGAATTGTGGGGCGAACATTTCTAATAAATTTTAACTTGATAAGTGAGCAATGTCTTTTAATATGAGTTGTATATAAGGCCGAATGTCATATGATCACAAATGAGCCAACGGTTCTTCAAATTCAGCTCCATTTGCCAGTGGATTATAAGCATGTATCTGGAATAAATTATGCTCGCAAATCTAGTACTTAATATTTAGTATCGAGATAGTAATAGCTCTCTAAATCACATGTGTCACCTTTCTTTGTCATTTATATGTTTACATCCCTGAAATAAATTGACCTCCCTGGCTAGTATATACTCTGAGCTTTATATTATCTAGGATCCCATCACTTACAGACAACTACCCAGTCTCTATGGGGCAGATCTCACCTGCTTCATTCTCCTAATCTGTGCTTTTTAAGCTATCATGTGCATAGAAAAAACCTAGAGGTCTTGCTCAGCAGTAGATTCTGATTCGGTAGCTCTGGAGAGGGAACCTTTACATTTCTAACAAGCTCTTGGGTTTCCTCAATACTGATGATCTGTGGAACACATCTTGGGTAGCAATGCTCTAAATGACTCCTAAATACTTAATGACTCCTTAAAATATCAAAGTCTTCCATGCTGACTTCATCTACATAGGATTTTACCCATGTGTTTAAAGTTAGTTAATTAATACACAAATTTCTTCTAAAAAATAAGAAAACCCAGAACAGCAAAATTCTGTTCAAGTTTATGTTTCTACAGAATTTGCACTTTTTAAGTGAATTGCAATTCCTTTATACTTTGTTGACAAAACATTCTTATCATAAAAGTTTCAGTATTGGTAGGAGAGAGATAGATTATCTAAAAACAGTAGCAAAATTATTCGTTGACAATTGAGCATCTCACTAACTCTCCTGAGAAACCGACAGACATATATCAATGTAAAAAGAAAACACATTGGTTCACTTGAAAATACTTGAAACAATGAGAATCCATTTTAAATGATATAATATGGGATGCACTAAAAACTTTCAAATTTTATTATCTATGAATTTCGTTTTTTTAATGTCAGCAACCCTTTTAACACAACGCATATACATACATCCAAAAACATCATATATACAATTATGTGACATAAAGTTAATCAGAAAAGTTTACATTATTTTAAAATGAAATGACTACCAGCTTTTTATTGACCCACAATAGTAAAATATATTAAAAATAAATTAAGTTTTTAACAGCTTCAGTACATATACCATTTAAACTTTTATACCTGGATGAAAAGAATTATATTTCATGAATCTTTTCTTCCATTCTCTTCTTTTCATTGGGTTCAAAATCTCTAGACTGGCTGTTTTGGTTTGTTGTAAATGCCAATATTTTATGATGCTTCTAATTCCCTGAATTTCTGCGGGACCGTGGTGGCCGTCACCAACAGCATCAGCATCAGCAACTGAATAACTAAAGGAAATAAAAAAGAAACATGTAATACTGAAGGAGATCTAAAGATGTAAATTTTATGGAGTCAAATTGACATAACACACTATTTTATTAGCTGCTACTAAACCATTTACTTTGAGGTACATGTAAGCTAAATGATATAAAGGAGAAATAACATAATTAAGGTGATTCATGTAGCACATTCAGATTTAGCAACTGCTTTTCAGTTAAGAATATGGAATTCAATTAAATGTAGTTATATGTACTTTCAACTTTATGTTATGCCACAGAGTTATGATCTTATCTATTTTTACACTGTTATAATTATAAATAGAAGTAGAAAGAGAAAATATGAAATATTAAACATATTGTAAATATGATAAAAGATTCATTTTAAAATATAGGATTTATTTTATATTTATGGTGGTTGGGGATCAAGCCAATCATTTTTTAAAAGATTAAAAATTATGTATTGTGTCAACAACTTCTGGTGTAATCAGGTATTTTGGAATGTGGCAATATATGACCATGTGCTATGTTGTGCACATGCGTGGGGAAAATGTACATAACACAGAATACGGAAAATTTATATAGGTTTTACCCAAAACCAAAAATAACTATAGAGTAGTAATTGAATAGGAGTTAACCATTATCTTTCTATGGCAATAATGTGGGGAATCAGCACAAAGGTGGAGTGGAGCTATATTTGAAGGCACACATGGGAAATAGAATCACAATAAGAAATGTAAAACAAACAATCAATAAAAAAACACCTCCCTGTTCAGAGAAGTAAAGCACAATTGAGATAGAAAAGCACTAATAGAAGATAGAAAAGTTTTATTCAGAAAATTGATAAGCAAGTGGCTTCAAATACTCAAGCACAGATACATTTATAATTAGAGTTTTTGGAACTTCAGCGCTGTTAGTCACACAGCTGTTCAAACCACTAGATCAAATTATCAGTGGAATATAGATCAGATCAACATAATCACTATAATTGTCATGTATAGAAAACTTCACCCAAAGCAGAAAAACACACATTTTTTAGAGCATACAGAGCATTGATCAAGATAGATCACATCTTGTGTGATAAAACAAAGCTCAGCATTTCAAAGAATTGAAATCATACAGAGTTTCTTATCTGACCATTATGGACTCAAACTAGGGGAAAAAAAAAACAGAGAGACAATAGAAAAATATTTGAAGTCTGCCAAAAACTTAACAATTAATAAGACCAATTTCATACCTCTTCCAGAAAATATAATAGAGGGGAACACTACTCACTCATTTTATGAACCCATCATTGCCTGAATACCAAAAGACAGACTGACAAAAATAAAATAAAATAAATGAAAAAGTCAAAACAATGATTGTACATTAACAGAAGAGTGTCAGAAAAAGAGATTTCCATTTCTATGAAAGATAAGTTCCTTATGTATGTTATTTATGTATACAACTATGTTCCTTTATAGATAGAAAATAATTTTTAAAACATATGGTCAACATCAAATAAGAGTACAATTAAGACTTCTTTTTCCGTTTGAAAGATAGTAATTATTTCTTTTACCTTGATTTGTACCAGATAGTTCCAATATATCTACTTTGAGATACTTGAAATTTCTTTTTGGTGGAAAAATAGAGTCCTGTCACAAATATTTTTTTTCAATTTTGTCCCTTTCTCTGTTTTAAAATTAAAATCATTTGGTATTTATGTATGGAAATTAAGTATTTTGAAGGCAAAATAAAATAAAGTATTTCTCACTAAGAAGTTTACTCTTAAGCATATACCGACCTATGAAATACATACTCAGATCAACACAGTGAAGTTAAAATTTCAATAGTCTAGAAACATATCAGAATATGTACACCACAATGTCAGTGACCACTTTTTGGTTGGAGAGATTATAAGTAGATTTTTTTCTATCATTCACATTCCTATTTCCCTCCAGCTTCCTACATATTTTATTCCAATGATAGTAACAATGAAATTATTATAATTATTAATAAAATTATCATTCTTATTATTAATATAAATATAATATTATTATTACTGTTATTGTTGAAGATTATAATAGGTGCTCTGAATATAATATACCAGAGGGCTGTTGTAGTAGAAAGTAAGTGTAAGAAGGTTCTGTTTGATCTGACTCTTCATTTAAGTGGAAGCCTATAGATATCACTGTAAGAATATGCCAACTACATTAAGTTCTATTCAGGCAACAGGGGTACCAAGTAGAAAGTCTAGAAGCAGGAGAGTTATTGATAACTTTGAGAACAGCAAAGCAATGAATGTGTATAGAGTTTAGGGAGATTTAAATTTGATACTCTAATTCAAGTTTGAAATTCTATTTTAATGTGAATTTTAGTTATATGTAGATAGTATTGGAGTCAGAATTGTGAATGACATCATCTAAGGATAGATCAGAGAAGAAAAAAAGAATAGGATGAAGCATGATGCTCATGAGAGCTCGTTAGTATGATAAAGAACAGGGCTGAGAAATGAACTGAGAACAGGCAGAATGTGAGAAAAAAAATACAGGAAAATAATATGTCATAGAAGCCAACTGAATTGACAAGTTCTTGGATGTAGCAATCAATAGTATAAAATATAGCCAAATCATAAAATACAATAAGACAAAATTGTTTAGATATAAAGATAGAGATATCATCATGAAAATTTTGCTAAGTGATGAAATAAGATTCCAGAATAAAATGGATTGAGAAAATAAAGACAAATGTAAGGAAATCTTTAAAAAAATTTTTTTAATATTTTATTTATTTTTGAGAGACAGAAATAGCATAAGCAGGGGAGGGTCAGAGAGAGAGGGAGACACAGAATCCAAAGACAGGCTCCAGGCTCTGAGTAGCTGTCAGCAGAGAGCCCGATGCTAGGCTCAAACCCACGAACTGTGAGATCATGACTTGAGCAGAAGTCTGTCGCTTAACTGACTGAGCCACCCAGGCGCCCCATAGAAATCTTTTTATGTGTATTGTGATGGAAAGGAGAATCTATGATTTTAACTAGTGGTGTCTGAGGAGTTGAGTGAAAATTTTCTGAAAATGTTTGTATTTATTATATGGGAACATGTTTGAAAGTTACTGAGAAATACCAAACTGGGAAGCGGTGGTGGAAATTTGAAGTGTGAAAAGAAAATTGTCATAGTTGGTTCTTCATAAAACAGGAGGAAAGGAGACTGAAAGCAGAATAATATCCAGATTATTTAAGAACAGGAGTTTGTATGTTGTAATAGGAAACAAGGATTATAGGACGATTCCAGATATGTATGGGTGATCAGAAGAGGAAACATTTGTCATTGGATGTTAATATTTTGTAAATGAAAGTAATAGGTCAAATCGAAGTCTCAGGATAAAGAGCTTACGGCTTGGAGATGTTGCGTATAATTATGTACTTTATTATGCATATGTGATTATGTCTTTAATTATGTAATTATGTATCTTATAGAATGTTCAGCAATGGCCTCTATAAAGTGATGTTTGAGCAGAAAATTGAATTAAGCATGAGAACAACTATGTATATAAAGGAAGGAAGAAAGAGGAAGATTAAAACAGGAGCAGAGATCCTGAGGTTGGATATATGTGATTTGTTCAAGAAGATTCAAGAGAACTACTATGACTTAGGTTACTGAGCCGGGAGGAGGGAGGAAACAGATGAAATACAAGAGTTAATTAAGTAGCAGATCTTTTAGGATCTACTTGGAAATTGAAACAATTTGAGATTTTAATTGGATGGAAATGAAGGGCTTTTCAGGAGTTTTAATCAGAAGAATGACCTGAGGCATACATAGCTGATGTCTCATTTCAGCTACTATGCAAAGAGTAATTTTCATGAACAAGAATGTATACATGAACACAATTTAGGAGGCCACTGCAATAATTAAGAGAAGACTAAATTAGTGATGATGAAGATTGTATTGAAATAGTGGTCACTAAACTGTTAATAAAAGGAGGACATGAACAGAAGCAAAGTAGAAGAAAAAGGTAAATATAAAACAATATCAGTAACTCAGAAGGCTCTCCAGGTGGAAATCCCAGCTTTGCTGGTGCAGAATTGCTGTGAAAACTTTTACATTCTCTGCCTCAGTTGTTCATGTGTAAAATGGTGCTAGTAAAGAAATAAATCCTAGCATTATGTCCATTAAATGGATTATTACCCCTGAAGCATGGTGAATAGTAGTTGGCAGATAATAAATACTTAGTATAATAACTCTTTAGATAATAAAAATGTGATTATTCATTTTATTATGGAGAGGACTGGTCAATCAGCTGTAGGTAGTGATGAAGTTAAACACTAAGTGAAATAATGGATGACTGTGGAAGTAATTTTGATAGAGGAGCAAGGTTGTTGATCAAAGGGGGGTACTGTGTGAGTTAATGATTTTACATTGTAGAAGTTTGGGGGGGAGCGTACTCACAGGAGAAGAAGCAGGGTGGTATCATTGATTCTACCTATTCTCTTCTTTCTGTCCTTTTATACATAGATTTTTGCACCTTTCTAGGGATAACAGCACTTATGTGACTGCATGTTCTACTCTGAGGTCAGAATGCCAAGTCCAAGGAGCTCATTCCTCCAAATTTCTAGGATACTTTAATTATCCATAATCAGTGGTGGTAGCTGCTGTTTGTAGTTACTACCCCTGGATTATCTCAATGTTTCTTTTTTGTTGTGGTTTTCGACCCTTTCATTTTTTTTTCTTTTTTTTTTTTTTTTTTTTTTTGGTGGTGGGGAGGGCAGAGGGAGAAAGAAAAGAATCTTAAGCATGACCCATGCTCAGCAGGAGCCGGATGAGGGGCTCCATCCCACAACTCTAGGATCACAACCTGAGCTGAAATCAGGAGTCAGACACTCAACCGACTGAGTCACTGGACATCCGGAGCCCACTTCAAATTCTATTGTAAGTATTTCCTTATATAAATCCTTTCCGTCAAGTACCTATTGTTCTTTACTGTCCTAACTAGATTCTCTTTGATATACCATAGTATGTATTCTTTCTCATTTATTTATACATATAAATAGATATATCTATAGGACTAATACTTTAAATACATGAAATCTTAGCATAATACTGGGAATTTTTATGTAGTTTTTATTTTCCTTTTACTTCTTGCTTGATAATTCAATTCCGTTCTCTCTTTGTTCTGAATCATTTACTCAAATCTGAACATACATACACAAAGGTAACTTATGGAAATATCTTAGAATGTAATATTCTACCATTTTTTACCTTGATAAAATCATATTGTCTAGAGAGCACTAAAATATATACAGTTGGTCAAGTTTCAGGGACACTTAGAGCTTGTATTGCTTATTGGAAAATTATTGCAGAGTAGGAATTACAAGGAATTTAGAAGTCAATTCAGTGAATTTCACTTGGCTTTATTGACTCATTGTCAGCCCTTGGTGAAGAAGACAAAAATCATTTCTTTAATTGTGGATATAAAAATTAGTGGAAGATGTTCACTCAAATCAATGCTCTGACCCTACCATAAATGTCCATAAAGAAGACGTCTGAGCTTCAACTATTTTATTTATAAAAACGGACAGGAAATTTATTTTGAAAAATGGATATGAAAACTAAAATGTCATATAATAATAAATTTTCTATAGATATATTGTTATAACAGAAGCACTATAAATGATAAAATTATAATTTATATAATTTAATATATAAATTATAGCTTAATAGAAAAAGGTTTAATGATGCTTAAAATGATGTTGGAATCATTGTGTCACAATCATCATTCTTAACTTTCTTCGGTAATTTTATTTCAGCTTGAGGCTGCCCCATCGTTCTTGCAGAAGCACATCTAAAATAAGACAAAGGGAGGGAGACTGCCTCCTGAAGTAGAATAAAGCTTGAAGTGTGTGCAGTGTCCTTGCTAAGGAGTAAAGTGTATAAATTTGAAAGGTAACATAGTGGTGGTTAAAATAAATTTATGAGAATCAAGATTCCAAGTTGTTAGTATATATTATACTGCTTAAAGCTGAATTGTAGAGCTGAAGTGCCCTTGGTAAAAATGGTCAGTAATTTAAAAGAAATCTAGAGTGTCATAAGGGAGAATTAATGTTACAAAGTTCATAATTGATGTACTTTAATGAATGATATAAAATACTACTATTAAATGTTATAAGGAACAAGCATTTAAAGAAATATATTTTTTAAAAATTAGCCATGACTATATTTTCTTAGAAATAAAGCCTCAGTGATAATATATATGATCAAGATTAGATGACTAGGTTCAAACAGGAGTTAATCATTAGGCAGCATGCCTGAAAATATTATAAATTGTAAAATAAAAGGCTATACATAAATTTAATAAATTTTTGTAGATTTTTGTCTATGGTGTCTAACAACTGATTAAAATAATTTATTATTTCACTGCGTGTGTATAATTTGTGCATATATGTGCATATCTATAATCTCCCTAAACAAACTACAAGTAAGAGGTAACAAACACTGTCTCATTTTCATTATCATATCTTTTGTTTCTTCCTCTTTAGCAAATATTCTCATAATGCTTTCAGGTGTTTATAGAATTTGAAATTACTGCTATTTTAGAAGATCTGGGTTTTTTTAATGTTCTTATTTATTTCTGAGAGAAAGAGACAGCGTGAGCAGGGGAGGGTCAGAGAGAGAGGGAGTCACAGCTCTGAAACAGGCTCCAGGCTCTGAGCTGTGAGCACAGAGCCCGACGCGAGCCTCGAACCCACGAGCCGCGAGATCGTGCCCTAAGCGAAAGTCAGTCGCTTAACCGACTAAGCCACCCAGGAGCCCCTAGAAGATCTGTTTCAAATGGTGACTGTTTTCCTACTGTTCTCCCTACACTTTTTTTTTCTCTTCCTTTTTCATTATTTTTCAAGAGGCAGGTCTTTTGATCTGCTTTATGATTAAGGTTCACCAGCCACACCTCCTTTTAAATCTTGTCAAATGTCTGATATATTTCATTTGGAGATCCATTGACTAACGAATTAGAGGGTACTCTATTTTTCCCTTTCACAGCTCATCACGTAAAAAACATATCTATTTTTTTTTAAGTTTTCTTATGTATCACTCAACTTTTTATTCTATTTAGAAGAAATTCAACATCAACTTTACAAAGTTCTTTTTATATTTTTATACATTTGAAAAATAGCAATACAGTTCAATGTTGCATTTAAAAAATATCTTCAGTGCTCGCTTCGGCAGCACATATACTAAAAAATATCTTCAGCATTTCACATTCATTTTTACAGTTTAAGGCAGATAAATAAAATATTTTGGTCATCGTAGGGTTAACATTTCCCCCATTTGAACTGACTTCTAGTCACAGAGAAATTTTTTTAAATAGTTTTTTAACGTTCTTTTAACGAGAGAGAGAGACAGACAGCGTGAGCAAGGTAGGGTCAGAGAGGGATAAACAGAATCTGAAACAGTTTCCAGGCTCTGAGCTAGCTGTCAGCACAGAGCATGATGCAGAGCTCGAACCCACGAACCATGAGATTATGACCTGAGCTGAAGTCAGACCTTAATGACTGAGCCACCCAGGTGCCTCTAGTCACAGAGAAATTAATTCTTTTCTTCAAAATAGAGGGATCATGGAATCGTATTATGGTAACTAAACTCTATTTAACTAAAGAAATTCCAAAGTCATATTAGAAATGATGAATTACAGGCACCTGGATGACTCAGTCGGTTAACTGTCCGACTTCGGCACAGGTCATGATCTCATGGTTTGTCACTTCAAGCCCCGCATTGGGCTCTGTGCTGAATGCTTGCTCAGAGCCTGGAGCCTGCTTCAGATTCTATGTTTTCTTCTCTCTCTGCCCCTCCCTGCTCATGCTCTGTCTCACTTTATCTCTCAAAAATAAATAAATGTAAAAAAATTTAAAAAAAGAAATGATGCATTAATATTTTGGTTTTATTTTTAGCCTTATGAGAGTATCATCTATCCCATGACTGAAGGGACTGTTAATATTCAGCACTCCAGGGAACTCTTGAAACATAAAATTCTAACTCTCAGCCACATCCATCTTATTTTTTACTTTTTTCAATCAGTTGTTATCTCTTTATTATAGATATTATCAAAGAGACAGAAAAGTCTCAACTTTCACCCAGTTTCAATAATTATCAATATATTACAAATTATGTCTAAGTTATGCTACCCACCGCCTTCTGGATTATTTTTAAGTAAACCTCACACTTGCATGATTTATTTGTACACAGAACAATATAACTTTTTTTTCAATATAACATTTTAAAAAGCTAACTATTTTAATATTAACATATGCTATTGTTATACCTCAAATTTATGTCCTGTGAAACCCTTTTATAACAATTTTTTCCAAAAGCTCTGGGTCATAGCAGAGTCCAAATCATTGTTTTTTAATTGATATGTTTAATATGTATCTTTGAATCTGGAAGACTTGCACACTTACTTTTTCCCCATGTATTTGTTAAAGAAAGTGCTTCAGTCGTCATGTAGATATTTCCACATTCGGATATTTGCTGATTAATTCACTATGTGTCTTTAAGCATTTCTCAATATTTGCCCAGAATACTCTATAGTTGGTGTTGTATACTTCCTTTCATGTTACATTGATATGTATGAGATATGTATTCAATCTGATGAGTGTGTGTGTGTGTGTGTGTGTGTGTGTGTGTGTGTGTGTGTGTGTGATGTGATGTGAAGATCCATCACTGGGCTCAATTATTATCGGCCTGATACATTTTTACCAAGTTTTCCATTAGTTATTCATGTAATGGTTTTAGCAAACATTTATGGTCATTATTTAAATCCAGCATTTTATTAGGAATTGTAAATGATGATACTCTGTCATGTTTTATTTGTTAAATGGAATTGTTGTACAAATACATTTTTCTTCATAAACTATTTGGTTACTATTTTTCCTCCTAAACTATTTTAAAAGAAAATGAGTATAAAAGCTGGCTGTATTCTCTTTCTTTGCCAGTGTTCAGTAAAACACACTGGTGTGGATAACATTCAGGATTTGTGGCAGGTGTTAGGTTTTTTCCTTTTCTTTCCTTTTCTTCAGTTTTAGTTTTAGAGTCTTTATGAACCCCTAGATTATATATTTTTTTTACATGTTTCAATATGTCATGATATTATTTTGATTAAAATTTTTTTAATGTTTTATTTATTTCTGAGAGAGGTTGAGCAGGGGAGGGTCAGAGAGAGAGGGAGACACAGAATCGGAAGGAAACAGGCTCCAGGCTCTGAGCTGTCAGCACAGAGCCGGACGCGGGAATCGAACCCACGAACCATGAGATCATGACCTAGCTGAAGTCGGACACTCAACCGACTGAGTCACCCAGGCGCCCCTACTTTTGATTTTTATAATGTCCCATTTCTGGTTATTGGGATTCCCTTCAAGTTGACACTTTTGTATTTTCCATATTAAGTCTATATTCTTTGATGCTTTCTTGCTTCCTCGTATAAAAATTATTACAAGGTTGTATTTTTTATGTGACTTGCCCTAGACCTAGAATCAGCCATTTAAAAAAAAAACAACCCTGATTTATTTTATTGGGAAATGATATTTGAAGACCACATTGTGAGGGCTAGAGTTGTTTCCTACTAATGCTTGTCAATCTCTTTAGGTGGTTTCAGTTTCTAGCCAGGGGAAAAAAACATTCTTTATAGAAATTAAATATGGATTATTAATGTATCCTGCAATTTTCAGTTCACATGTGATTGCAAGTTATTTACATAACTTGATTAGTTTTATATTTGTTTCTACTTTTAAATTGAAAATTCTTATTTTTAAAGTAGAGTAACATTATTTGTTTGATCCTGCAAAAAGATCTAGTAGTTTCAAAATGACAATAATAATATTTGTCCAAGCAATATAAATACTCATTTGGCAAGCACTTTAAGGTTTATTTGCAATTTTACTTTGTGCTTAAGATATATCACATTAGCTATAATACTACCAATGTCTGGGTAGAGCTTATATGAAACAGGAGTAACAGGCAATAAACAAGTGAATAAGTAAATAGTTTCACATAATATTAAGTGCTGTGAAGGAAAGACATTGAATGAGAAAAGTAGTTTTGTTTGTTTGATTGTTTTTGTGTATCAAATCATGGAAAGTCTCATTGAGAAATGACTATTTGAAAAGAGATCTGAACTATGAAGGGAAAGTACCCAAAGTCAGGTGGAAAGAAGATTCTAAGTAGAGGAAACAGAGAAGCTAGAATTCTAACAAAGCACTGGGTTTAGTATGTTTTAATAAATGGAAGAAGACTAGTAAGACTAGTGCAGTCAACCTAGCGAATCATGAATCTAGCCTCAACTTGTAGTCAGAACCGTAGACAAGATCTATGGCAGGATCCTGTAGATTACAGTTAAAAATATATATGTTGTAATGAGAGACTTGTGGAGGGTTTGAAGTTGAAGAGGAATATGTTAGGACCCAAGTTTACAAAACTTTGGCTGAATTTTTGAAAATAGTTTGTAGTGGAGCAATACGAAAAGTAAATATGATAGTAAAAATATGGTTGAAATATTTGTAGATGGATTTAACACATTAGATCCTTTCTTCATTTTTTCCCCCAAATTTCTGATTTTAAGATTCTGATTTTTATTTTTTGATGCTGTTGTCTCCCAACTTTCTTCTTGCTCATTATTTATATAATAATATATTATATATTATTATATTTTTAATATATAACATTAATATACAACATTAATATAATTACATATAATATTAACATATAATAATTATAATAATATTAAATTATATTATATATTTATATATAATTATATAATATAATGAAATATATTTTATTATAGATATTATATTATAATACATAATATATAAAGAATAATATTAATAATATAATCATTAATTATATTAATTTCCCTGCTACTTTCTGGCATTGTCCTTGTCAAGTCACAAGGTCCCTATACTTTCAAGTATCTGTCGTGTCTGGATCTACCTTTTCCTTCAAGCCTTTATCCAGTGTGTTCAAAATTAATTTTCTGAGTGAAAAAAGTGTGGTCTTGTCATTATGTTGCTCAATTTAATCAGAAACTTTCCGTTTTCCTTAATATTAAGTCAAGCTTCTTCAACATACGCTTTGGGCTAAGTTGTGCTCCTCCTCCACCACATACCCAGATGTTGAAGTCTTAACTTCAGGTACTTCAGAATGTGAGTGTCCCTGGAGATGGGCCTATATCTATCATCGTCCCAACGCCATGTCACGGACTGCTTCATGCTTTCCATGGTACTCTGCATTTTGTTTCTTAACATATATTAGATTTTACTGTCATTTCCTTTTTTGACTCAACTCCCTAAGTGTCTAGACTTTGTCCTTCTCTTGTTTGCCAAAATTTTATTCTTTAGATTTGAAGAGTGACAATCACTTAGTAGATTAAATAGATGCTAAACAAGTGAGTATGTACCTCCATCATTTCCCATAAATAATTATCAATTTAACTAGATTTTTATTCCATATAGCTCAAGGTCACTATTTATGTTAACATGTGACATTCTTCTATGTGGATCAAGTTGACCAGATATGTCAAGTTTGGCCATTTAGGTCTTAAACGCTCTATTATTCTGTTCTTTTAATTCCAGGGTTCTCTTTTATATCATCAACTTGCTGCAAATGGCTACTGGGTGATATCATAGCTTTAAAAATATTCATTTTCTCAGATATACTATGTACAGTTTATGTTCATTGGAGAGGCTTACTAAATTGTTGGTCAAGTAATGCTATGAAAGTGCTACATTAAATGTCTTGTGTTGAAAGGGCGCCTGGATGGCTCAGGTGGTTGAGCAACCAACTTCAGCTCAGGTCATGGTCTCACAGTTCATGGGTTTGAGTCCTATGTTGGGCTCTGTGCTGAGCACTCAGAGCCTGGAGCCTGCTTCAAATTCTGTGTCTCCCTCTGTCTATGCTTTGTCTGTTCTCTCCCTCTGCTGGCTTTCTGTTTTTCTCTCAAAAATAAATAAACATTTAAAAAATGTCTTGTACGGAAGAAAAATAGAACACAAATTTGTTTTGCTAAGTAAATGCTTAACGCAGGGCTTTGTTGATCCAAGGCCAACGAAATCATTACAGACTTAAAAGATAATATAATTTAAAAATTAGTCTTCCTTATCTGTCTTGTGTTTTTTAAATTGCTGAAGGATAAAATGGTAAAATTGCTTTTTTTTTTTTTTTTTCTGCCAGAGATGTCACACTGGAGGGTATACTTGTGTTGTAATATACGCTTGAGCTGTTGATTAGGGATAATTTTGATCATTCCACGAATTCCCACAAATATTTGGCCTCATTGCTTGTTTGTTTTTTATTCCCACTCCCATTTTGAGAAGTAAGCAGAGATTCTTGAAATACCATTCATTTAAGATGACTTGAAGACTAGCCTAATTTTATCATGTCCACCATTTTTGCTTTAAAGAAACTTACAAAACTGAGAATTTTTTCTTCCATATTTTCCTGAGTTTAAAACAAAGAAACAATGAGAGGAATAAGGGCCTTGACATGCTGTTTACTTTAACCATGGTTTTCTTATTTATCGGCTCCAGCTTTAAAGCTTGCAGACTTAAATGTGCACCATATAGTAAATTTCACATATATTGGGAATGTTATGAGTTATCACTCTTCATTGAGCAATTCAAACCAAGCCATAAACCATTCTAGAGAAAAACTCACATTTGGCAATTCTATTCTTTAATTTATTTTCTATTTTTAATTTTTAAATATTTTTTTAAAGTTTATTTATTTATCTTGAGAGAGACGTTAGGAGGGGCAGAGAGAAAAGGAGAGAGAGAATCCCAATCAGGCTCCATGCTGCTCACAATACGGGACTCAGTCCCACAAACCTTGAGATCATGACCTGAACCAAATCCGAGTTAGATGCTTAAGTGACCGAGCCACCCAGGCACCCCTGGGAATTCTCTTTAATTGGCACTCTCTCTGTATTGAAATATAGTCCTGATTGAATGAGATTCCTTTGTAACAGAATACACCTTTATTTTTGCTTTTCTCATTCTCTTCCAATGATCTGGAAGCACTAATTCCAGAATGGCTGTTAAAGAAAATTATACTCTTAATTCCTATCATTTAAAGTGAAAAAAAAAAAAAAAGTGCTTGTGCTTTCATCATCTTACTTCAGTATTTTCATGTATAAAATTTTCGAATTTATAACTGGAAGTTACACGCCTCTTGTCATTAGAATTTCAGCTTTTTTTTTTTTTTTTACTGTTTTATTTATCTCTAGGAGAGAGAGAGAGAGACAGCGTGAGCAAGGGAGGGTCAGAGAGAGAGGGAGTCACAGACTGAAACATGCTCCAGGCTCTGAGCTGGCAGTCTGCACAGAGCCCGACGCGGGGCTCGAACCCACGAACCGCGAGATCATGACCTAAGGGAAAGTCGGACGCTTAACTGACTAAGCCACCCAGGCGCCCCAGAATTTCAGCTTTTTAACATTGGTTAATTAAGTAGTTTTTTAGGTATAAATTGTTATATGTCCAAATAAAGTCACTCTATTCTTCAATTTCTTAAGTTGAAAATAACACATGCACACAAAGGGAGTTTTTAAGATATTTCTGGTATTTGCCATTTATATTTACTCAAAATATAAAAAAAAATATTTAATGGCAGTTTATCTACGATTGTCCTGGTAGATTGAATGACGGAATGTGGTCTTGTACAATTTCATTAGAGTTTTTGGCTTTTTTTTTTTACTATTTAGTGTCAACGCTATCAGAACATTTGCCACATTTAAGAAATCATTGTAGGACCAATTATATCTGTAAAAACCACAGATTCCTCAATATCAAAGTCCATTTTCTAAGGGAAGTAAATATAATATTACTGCCTTCCTGAAACTTGTGATGAAATGCTGATCTTGGCGGGATATTGTTATCCATAATATTTTTATTCATACATTTTATCCATATTATTTTCACAGTTTTATTGAAATACAATTTATTTACCATAAAATTCACCTACGTGATGCATCCATTCATTGTTGTAAATTTATACAACGTATTTAGTTTTTCCATATTTGTAGAATTATGCAGCCATCACCACATTCAGTTTTAGAACATTTCCATAAACACTACAAGTTCTGTCATGCTTCTCTGCTGTTACTCTCTGTTCACTCTTCCAGATGTAGGCAGCTACAATCTGCTTTCTGCCTTCAAATTTTTGCATTTTATGGACATTTCATACAAATAGAATCATATACAGTCTGGTCTTTTGTATTTTTTTCTCACATAGCATAACACATATGAAGTTCTCCTACAATGTAGAATGTCGTTTGTTCCTTTTTAATTTGCATTGCTTTCTATTGTTTGAATATCCCTCTTGTGTCAATTACTTCACAAGCTGGTGGACTTTTGGACTGTTTCCAGTTCAGGACTGTTATAAATACTTGCATCCATGTATTTTTTGTGAACATTTGTTTTCATTTGTCTTGGATAGGCTCCTAAGAATAGAATTATTGATTATAGGGTCAGTTTATGTTCAACTTTTAAAGAAACTACTCTTTTCCAGATTGGCTGTATCATTCTCCTTTGCCATCAGCAAAATTTGAGTATTTCAGTTTTTTTTATCCCTTTGCCAACATTTGCTATTGTCTATTTTTTTATTAAAGCTTTTTAAGTTGATGTACATTGATACCTCATTGTGGGATTGTTTAGAATTATGTAGATCTAATTTCCAAGTATCTTGAGATTTTCCAGATTTCCTTGTTGGTTTCCAATTTTATTATGGTCAAACATGTAATTTTTTTTAATTTCAATCCTTTTAAACCAGTTGAGACTTGTGTAGCATAGAATACAGTGTATTCTAAAACATTTTCAGGTGTACTTCCTAGGGTTGTATATTCTATAATCTTTGGATAGAGTGTTCTCTATATTTCAGTTAGGTTGATTTGATTAATACTGTTGCTCAAATTTCTATAACTTTCTGATTTTTCCATTTAGAAATGCTACCAATTACTTAGAATGTGGTATTAAAATATTCTACTACTATTGTTGAATTGTATTTTTCTCCTTTTAACAAACTGTCAGCTTTTGCTCGTGGTTTGGGTATTTCTCCCTAGGGAATGACACTTTTGTTATTGTGAAATATCACATTGGTTTCAAAGAATACTCCTTGACTTGAAGTCGGTTTTGTCTAATCTTAATGCAGGCTAATATGTTTACTGTTTACATTATTTATATTATTATATTACTTTAAATTATTTGTTTCTTGGAATTTAAGATGGGTTGTGTGTGTGTGTGTGTGTTTGTGTGTGTGTCTTTGTTTACTTAATATATATATAGGCATCCTATCAGGTCTGAGGTGGTATGCCACTGTGGTTTTGATTTGCATTTCCACCATGATTACAGATTTTGAGGACTTATTCAAATACCTCTTGGCCATTTGTCTGTCTTCTTTAGAGAAATATCTATTTAAGGGCTTTGCTCAATTTTTAAATGGGTTAATTGGGTTTTCTTTTCCTTTCTTTTGTTTCTTCTTCTTCTTCATTTTTTTAGTTTTTTATTTTTTGCTATTGAGTTGTAGGTCTTTGTATATTTTGGAATATTACACCTTCGGATATTACACTTTATATTCATAAGTCTGGCCTTAGGCTTTTTTGTGAGGGAAGTTTATGATTATTAATTCTATTTCATTACTTGTCATTAGTCATTCATGTTTTCTCATTCAGCTTTTGTAGGTTGTTTTCTAAAAATGTATCCATTTCTTCTAGGCTACCCAATTTGTAGGCATATATGATCCTTTTTATTTCTGTAGCATCTGTTGTAATACCATCTCTTTCATTTCTGATTCTGTTTGAGTCATGTTGTCTTTTCTCTTGTTTTCTTAAGTAGTCTTATTAAAATTTTGTCAGTTTTGTTGATCTTTTCAAGAAAACAACTCAGTTTCATTGTGTGATTTTTTATATTTCTTTTATATTCTCTATTTATTTTATTTATTCTCTACTCTTTATTATCCCCTTTCTTCTGCTAACATTTGGCTTTGCTTGTTCCTCTTTTTCTAGGTTCTTGAGTTGTCACTTTTGGCTATTTGTGATCTTCGTTGTTTTTGAATATGCGATCACTATAAACTTCCTGCTTAGAACTGTTTCTTGATAAATATTGCTATTCCCCATAAGTTTTGGCATGTTATGTTTTCATTTTTCTTGTCTAAACATATTTTCTGCTTTCTCTTTTGATTTCTTCTTCAAGTCTGTCATACTAATGGCAACTCTCCTTTTATTAACAGTAAACATTTCATACAAAGAAAGCTAATTGAGTTACCTCCATTGAATTTGTAAAATGATGTAAAATATTACAACAATCATCAATATCTTGAAATGTTGAGAAAGTTATAAAGGGCAATGCCCTGAATATTTTATAAAAATTATTCTCTTATAATTAAAATAAGTTACTTAACTGCAGTTAAGGTCATGACAGTGATTTGGTCTTCATCAGGCCATTTTTAGAGTAAGACAAATCTTACTTTCAATGAAACTGAAGGATATCTTATCAGTCAGAGTTCTACCATGAAACATTCATGCTTTAATTGGGCAATTTGTTATGATTTAATAAACTGATTCTTTACAGGAAGATGAATAGTTTCTGGAAATGAACAAGTGATCATGGAATGCCCTTGAAGGAAAGAGAGTAGTACTGTAGTCTATTCATGGTACACAGTACAAAGAAAGATAGAAACTGGATCTGAGGGACAAATCTAAGACATTTAGGACCAAGGCCTACTTGGCTTTTTGTTTTACTTTTTAGCATTAAAAAAGTGTCGTGCTGGTTAATCTTTATAAAAAATCACACTGTATGATGCTGTGTAATTATATTCTGACCATAAAGAGATTTATTACATTACACATTTTCTCTGTACTTCTATCATCGCCCTTTTCTTTCTTTCTCTCTTTCTTTCTCTTTTTTTCTTTCTTTCTTTCTTTTTTCTTTCCTTTCTTCTTCCTTCCTTCTTTTTTTTCTTCCTTCTTTCTTTCTTTCCTTCCTCCCTTCCTTCCTCCCTTCCTTCCTCCCTTCCTTCCTTCCTTCCTTGTGGGCTCCATGCGAATCATGGAGGGCTTGACCATGCAGGGCTTGAACTCTCAACCCTGAGCCCTGAGCTGAGATCAAGAGTTGGATGCTTAACCAACTGAGCCACCCAGGTGCCCCAAATATCTTTTTAAAACACTTTTTGAGATATGTATTATAATCAAAAATTTTCCCGATTGTAGGCTTATAGGTTACTATGATAAAGGTAGTAAATGAAAGATAATATAATTAGAAGTTATTTTCTAGTAAGATACATCCAATTATGTCCCAAAATATAACCCATACAAAGATAGAGTAATAAGGAAAGAACTCTAAAATATACAATAAATTGATCAAGAAGGAAGGTAAGTGATTCTTTTTAACATGATTTAATGCACAAGAAGATGGTTATTAAAAAGCACTGCACATATTTTATGTATTTATTTTCAAACCTATTTCTATATATTTTGCTTTCATAAGTGTGTCCAAAAACTATTACATGTAAAATATTGCTAGTTAAAATTTCAAGCTTGCTCTATCCTTGCATATTTTTATTCAATATTTCATTTGCTCATTTATTTACTTAAATATTTTTTCCACAAGTATTTATCATATGCCTCCTTTACATATGTAAAGGAATATTTTTAGGTACTGATAAAAAGCATCACATTTCTACCTTTGAATAACTTGTTTATTTTCAAATTTTTCAAAAGCAACTGGTTCTCTGATTATCAGTTTAATAATGCTTTTTAGCATATAATTATGCATTATATTGTATAAGTGATTACAGACGGTAAACTTTCATTGCATTTTTTGAATTGATTTGCTTGATTTCTACATGGGGTTCACAGGTGACTGTAAGAAATAGTTTATTGGGGATTTCCTTTAAAGTGTGACAGTTGCTAAATAAATTGCTTGATTGTGTGTGTGTGTGTGTGTTTGTGTGTGTGTGTGTGTTTCAGAGAAGGAGAAAGAGACAAAAACAGAGAGGGAGAGAGAAAACCAGAAAACCCATGGGTGGAGAGATACCTTAGGGTATTAGGACTAATTATTTTCATATATGTTTCAGGCAATTCTATCAAAATGTATTTTGTAATGTGATTAATTTGTAACTGCTAAATTATATCATATTTATATCCTGTAGAGCCATTTACATTGTCATCTATTTAGCTCAAGGGTCATCTTCTTAAATTAATTTAGCTCCTCAAAATAATAGGCCCACTAAATAGATTAATTTCAGGTTTCTATGTTAAAAATGATTACAGTTTTTAAGTGTAAAATGCCATAATTAAGGAAAATAGTTCTCCAAAAATGATTTAACTGATACTTTATCAAAAATGCCAGACTCTCCTTTTACCCTGTTATTTCTAATATTATTTGATGACTACCTCTCTTAGTGCACTGATCAGTCTATATATGTATTTACTATATAGAGAGGAGATAAGAATAAATAAAATATTAAAATATAGAATTTATTTATTTGTGAATTAAAAAGTAACTATATAAAAGTAAAGGATGTTTTTGGAACCTCCTAGTCATTTCAAAATGTGAGAAGATTGATGCTGATTCTAGATAGCACATTGCTTAGTGATGAATTTACTCAGCATTATAGACATAGGGTTGCCTCTATTTATTCCTAAATTTGGAAGAGTCTGAGAATTAAGTAACACTGGACAATACTCAGACGGAAAAAGAAAAAGAAAGAACTATTTCAGAAACTGTATTCAAAATACTTATACTCACCTTTTCCAAAATTTCTTCTTTCAATCTAGCCCAGAGGCTTGTGTAGTCTCAATAGATCATTTCAGTTAAAAAATAAATAACAATGTAACTTTAGGGTAGATTTCTATGTTGGGGTACTTGGTCTCTCCCTAAATAGAGATTGGATTCTTCTTTGTGCTTTCAGAATAAAATCTGAAGATTTTCTTTTCTTTTCTATTTTTTTCTTTTCTTGTAATCATAGAATTAATCAAGAAAAGTAGAAATTATTATAGAAAAATGTTATTCCAAGAAGAGGTTGTCATGCATAAAGAATGATCCAACGGAGAGAAACAAATCTTAAAACTATATTGTATAAATATGTTAGGAGCTCTAGACATGATTTTTGCTTGTTTCTTCTAGGACTATAATGATAATTCCTCCTTTTTAACCCCCCTCTCTTGCAGTTCATTTCTGAAGACAATTATTGATATGAAGTTCTCATATTCCTAAAAAAAATGATGCAAACCCTCTTGCTGACAACATGCACATGTGTTGTTTCTTTGGAGGGTCCTTGTTTTACTTAAATTAATAGCCATAGGCTGATGTTTTCTTTGCCTCCAAATGTCACATTAAGTGGCTTTGTCTAGAGCCAACTTGGCTTGGGAACCAAAAAGAATTTTGTTTTATTCTTCTTGTTAGCAAGGAAAGCAGTTTTTATTCAAACGAGAGTCTTGAGATCCCAGACATAACTTTGTACATGGAGGAGAAAAGAAGTCATATGGTGGAGGGATTTACCAGCATGGATTCTGAAGTCTTAGTAACCAAAATAGAACCCAACTCCAGAACTCGACTGCAGTATGACTTACCGCACTCCATGTTTCTTGCCTCCAAAATATGGATGTAAGACTACCTTCTTCACAAAGAGGCTGTAATGTCTGAATGGGTTAAAGCTTATCAAATGCTTAGAACAGTGCCTAACAAATGAAAATGCTGCCAGTGTTTTATAGTTACCTGTATTGTTATTTCTTAGATGATTAATTTTTGAGTAATTTAGGAAGACTTCCATATAGTTCAATTTAGTTTACCAAAATTTTCCATTTGGATTGGAACCTTTAATTCCAGCCTATTATTAATTACTGTTTTCTCTTGATTTGTTCTTTTGCATTAATTTCCCTCTGGGCCTTGAATAATTTAAATAATTGTCAGTAGATCTTTTAAATCTAGCAATATATTTATGTAGCTTTCACTCAATTAATAATATAAATTGGGACCTGAGGTAAATGAAAACATCCTTCATATGCATGGTAGTATATATATTACTGGATTACACTGATAAATTACACTCAATTTTTAGGATGTTTATAGTTTTTCTACATTAGGAAAATTTTCTACATTAGGAAAATTTATTTCTTTGCCCTGTTCTTTAATACATAGAATCTACCACTTAGGATTCCTTCTGCCTAATAGACACAGTAGTGCTTCCTCAACTACAGTTCCATTTTTTATGGTTTCACTTTTCCGTGGTCAACTGTAGTCCAGAAACAGATGATTCTCTTTCTGACCTATCTCAAGAAGGTCAAAGGTAGCCTAAAATTACACTGCAGGGCCTATGTCATTCACCTCACTTCATCTCATTACATAGGCATTTTATTGTCTCATCATCACAAGAAAAAAATGAGTACTGGGGCGCCTGAGTGGCTCAGTCGGTTAAGTGTCTGACTTCGGCTCAGGTCATGATCTCACAATTCTTGGGTTCGAGCCCTGCATTGGGCTCTGTGCTGACAGTTCAGAGCCTGGAGCCTGCTTCAGATTATGTGTCTCCCTCTCTCTCTGCCCCTCCCCTGCTCACGCTGTCTCTCTCTCTCTCTCTCTCTCAGAAATTAAAAAAAAAAAATGAGTACTGTACAGTAAGACATTTTGAGAGACCATATTTACATAACTTTTATTACAGCATATTGTTATCATTGTTTTGTTTTGTTTGTAGTTATGAATCAAATTGTTAATCTCTTGTGGTACACTAATTTATAAGTTAAACTTTATTATACATAAGTACAGGAAAAATATAGTATATATGGTGTTTAGTACAATCTATGGTTTCAGGCATTCGCTTGGGATCTTAGAACCCCTGCAGATAATGAGTCTATTGTACTATGTTATAGAACTTTGTGCTCATATCTAATATACATATAGAAAAGTACACATGTCACAAGTACTTTGAAAATCTGAATATGCTTTGTAACGTGAAGCTAAATCAAGAAACAGGTGACTAACAAACCTGAAAAACTCTCTTATTCTTTAAAAAAAAATTAATGTTTATTTATTATTTATTTACTTACTTACTTATTTATTTATTTTGAGAGAGAGAGAACAAGTGGGGGAAGGGCAGTAGGAGTGGGAGACACAGAATCTGAAGCAGGCTCCATGCTTGAAGCTGTTAGTAGAGAGCCTGATGTGGGGCTCGAACCCACAAACTGTGAGATCATGACCTGGGCCAAAGTCAGATGCTTAACCAACTGAGCTACTCAGGAGCCCGCAAACAAGAATTAATCTTAATTCTAGTCACTAAATCCACCCCAAGTGACACCACTGTCATCATCTCTAACAAGATAGACCAGATTCATCTAACTTTTTATTTAGCTAGGACCAAATTCTTTATTCTCTATAAGTTAAATCTTTGCAAGATGTAATTTTATCATTCAATGACATTTTTGAAATTCATACATATTGTAGTATGTAGTTATGGGTTTTCTCACTGACCTGAACTCAGTGTTTCCCTGTATAAGAAATACCATTATGTATCATTTTAGTATTGGTAGGCAATTGAGTAGTGTCCATTTTGGGGCTTTTATAAAAACAAAAATGTTGCTAAGATTTTAGTAAATATTAGCATTTGGTATATTTCTAGAAGTAAATTATTATAAGATTGTTCAACTTTGGCACCATTGATACTTTGGGGCTGGATAAGTCTTTATTATGGAGGGTGTCCACCATTGTATAGAAGGTTCAGCAGCATAAGACCTCTCTACCCCCTGGATTCCAGTATCACTTCTCTTTTTGGGTATGAGAGCAAAAATTTTCTCCAGAGATTACCAAATGTTCCTTGGTGGGCAAATTGCTTCCAGTTGAAAAACACTGAGTCCCTGGATTGTAGAATGTGCATGAGTTTAGATGATGTAGACAGTGTCCAATAATTCTCCAAAGTTACTGTACCGATGAAGAGTGTATGAGTGTTCTGTTTGTTCTAAACTCTTGCCAAAATCCAGTGCCTTCGATTTATTTTTATGTAATTTTAGCTGTACAAGTGGATATGTGTGGTGCATTATTTTGGGTTTGACTTGATGACTAATGAAGATGATTATCTTTTGAGGTGTTTATTGGTCATGAATAACTACTTTTGTAGTGTCTTTTGGAATGTTTTACCTCAGCTTTGCGCAGTGGCAGTATGGTAGCCAATGAGGTTTACCCAAGGTGGGATTATTGCTAATTGGAATGTTTTACCTCTTCGTGTTGAGACAGCTGTGATTTCTTCACAGATTGTAGAAATTTTGAATGAAGTGTTTTGGGAATTAGGCAATAAAAAAGAATAAAGCTCTGTGATATGCCTTTTCCCTTTCTTTGTAATATCTTTTGTTGGGGCGCGTGGGTGGCTCAGTCGGTTTAGCATCCGACTTCACCTCAGGTCATGATCTCACACTTTATGAGTTCGAGCCCTGCGTTGGGCTCTGTGCTGACAGCTCAGAGCCTGGAGCCTCCTTCAGATTCTGTGTCTCTCCCTCTATCTGCCCCTCCCATGCTCATGCTCTGTCTCTCAATAATAAAAATGTTAAATATTTAAAACAAACAAACAAACAAACAAATGGATTTTTCCAATTGTGACCATGCTAGAGAAACTGATTCTGTACCTACTCTCCCGCAATCCACAGCTCTGAATCTGGAATATTTATCTGTATTGAACAGTTAAGAGTACAGGACTATAGTCCTTGAGAGGAGGGAAGCACTCATAATTGAGCACCTCTTTCAAAATGGATTCTTCCTTGGGAACATTTTCGGAAGTGTTGGTGAGACATAGAACTCGTGAGCAAGGTGTGGTGGAGGAAGCGGAGATTAAAGTTCAGGGATCCTTGGGGCGCCTGGGTGGCTTAGTCGGTTAAGCGTCCGACTTTCCGACTTTTGCTTTGGTCATGATCTCGCGGTTCGTGGGTTCGAGCCCTGCGTCGGGCTCTGTGCTGACTGCCAGCTCAGAGCCTGGAGCCTGTTTCTGTCTGTGACTCCCTCTCTCTCTGACCCTCCCCTGCTCACGCTGTCTCTCTCTCCTAGAAATAAATAAAACATTTAAAAAATAAAAATAAAAAAATAAAGTTCAGGGATCCTAATGCAACTGGAATATGAAGGCCAACATGCATAAGGCAAAGAAGTTGAAGACGGCCTGCCTGTCATCTTTCAGTATCATCTGGAGCTTCTCTTTGCTCTTCCAGCCGGCCCTCTGCATTCAGTGTCCCCAGATGTCTCTCAGCTCTGATTCCCTTCCCGCAGCCTTGGAGAACTGCATCCAGAGTGTCTCCCAGGGGTTTTCCTTCACTCCCCTGCTTCCTTCAGCCCTCTTCACCCCCCGCCCCCCACCGCCTGTGCTGGGCTGTGACTCTTCCACTTCTCCTCCAGCCACTGGCTCCTTCTGGAAGTTTCTGCTGGTTTTTTGGTTCATTTAGTCTCCAGAAGGCCGCGCAGGTCCAGCCTCAGCACTACCCCTTCACTCTGTAGGCCTTGCTGCACTTCCACAATAGCACATGGTGAAGGCCCTGAGCTGGAAACTAGAGCGCATTTTATTTACATGTGGGGGTTCTTAGGATTCTGAAACTTCATGCCAGAACACACTAGACCATTAAAAATGTATAGGGAGTTTATCAGGTTTTTCGTCAGTCTCTGGCTTCTCTCTCCACCAGCTGTTTAGCCAAGAATGAAGCAAACACAGGCTTTTTCATTCCTTTCTTTAACTTTCTGGACTTGAAATTCTGCGGACTAGGATTCTCCGCAGCTGAAGGCCCAATATGGAGTTTAAAGTGCTGCGCTTTCTAAGTTATCCTGTTTGTTCTCGTTGTTAAATGCAGGGCAGAGCTCAGTTTGTTGGGCATCTGCTTAGGTCATGATCTTGTATCTGTGTGTTCAAGCCCTGCAACAGGCTCTGTGTGGAAAGCTCTGAGTCTGAAGCCTGCTTCCAATTCTGTATCTCCCTCTCTCTGCCCCTCCCCTGCTCATACTTTGTCTCTCTTGGTCTCAAAAATAAATAAAAACATTTTTTTTTTTTAATCCAGGGCAAAATGGTCTTATCTCATTCTAAGTTGAAACAAGAGTTGTCAGTCTGCCTTTAAGGTTTTCTTCTTCTTTTGCCTTTGGTAGTGAGTAGTGTTGGTTTTGTTTGGTTTGGTTTTATTTTATGTTCAGAGGTTTAGTTCTATTTATATTTATCTTGGCTTGAGTTTCTCTGTTGTCTTCATCTGCTGTGTTTCTTGTGTTTGTGGATTACTGTTTTTCTTCACTTTTGTAAACTTCTTAACTGTTATTCTTTTGACACTTATGCTTGACCGTGCACTTGGCCCTGCAATTTCTGGGTCTCTATTTATATGTAGGCTAAGGCTTCCTTTTTTTTTTTTTTTAATTTTTTTTTTTTTTTTTTGCAGTTACTTATTTTTGAGAGACAGAGACAGAGTGCAAGTGGAGGAGGGGCAGAGAGAGAAGGAGACACAGAATCTGAAGCAGCTCTAGGCTCTAAGCAAGCCACCAGCACAGAGCCTGATGCGGGGTTCGAATCCACGAACTGTGAGATCATGACCTGAGCTGAAGTCAATCACTTAACCGACTGAGCCACCCAGGCGCCCCGGCTAAGGCTTCTTAACATGTCAAAGGTACTTCTTACCCTGTTCTCTTTCCATTTTTCTTCTCTTCTGTCTTTCTCTCTGTGCTTCACTTTGGATATTTTCTGTGAACCCATCTTTGAGACCCATCATTTTGTGTTCTAGGGTATGGCTGTTAAAGCCGTTCATCTTATTCTTAACTTCAGACACTTTATGTTTTAGTCTTCAATCATTTTTGCAGACTGCAATTCTCTGTTGAAATTCTTAATGATTACTTCTAGAAAACCCATTTTCCATAGTTTTGAACATACTAAAAAATCCAATACTTAATTTTTGTCTACTAACCCCAAGTTTTGTATTATATGTGAGTCATCTGTTACATAGCTTTTCTCTTGATATTGGTCACATTTTCCAACTTCTTTGCATGTATAATATTTTTATCTATGGCAGATATGGTCATAAAAGAATGATAGGTGTCTCCTCAGGATGTCACATTCTACCAGAGGTACTTCCCATTTGTTAGAAAGGTGAAGAGATGGTCATTTCAATTCAATCAGAAATTGAGTTTTAATTTTCCTTTGAGCCTGTTCATAAGGTATAACTCTCATTAAGCTTTAATGGTGGTCCTGTTGCATATCTATGTTTTTAGCTCTGAAACAGTGGCAATTTAGTTGACACTTCAAAATTTCCAACCAAGTTTTCTTTTTTAATTAAAAAAAAATGTTTATTTATATTTGAAAGAGAGAGACAGAGTGCAAGCAGGGGAGGGGCAAGGAGAGATGGAGACAGAATGAAGCAGGCCCCAGGCTCTGTGGTGACAGCTTAGGGCTCAAACTCATGAACGGTGTGATCAAGACTGAAGCCAAAGTCAGACGCTTAACCAGCTGAGCCACCCAGGTGCCTCACCAGCCACGTTTTCTTGCTGAGTATATCCTATGGATTGCAAACTTTGTAGCTATTTCACTGGATAAAATAACAACATGCTGAATGCAGTGGTGGGAGATTTCACTCACTTTTAGGTTAAGTTTTTGTTCTAGTTTCCCAATGCATATTCTAGAGTAATAGCCATCTATGCCTTTGGTTTCTCTTACTTTAAAATTTTGCCACGTCATGGGGCCCCTGGGTAGCTCAGTTGGTCAAGCATCCGACTTCAGCTCAGGTCATGATCTCAGGTCATGATCTCACAGTTCTTGAGTTCCAGCTCTGTGTCAATCTCTGTGCTGACAGCCCAGAACCCTGGACCCCACTCCATGTTCTGTGTCTCACTGTCTTTGCCTCTCCCACACCCCTGCTCAAAGTCTGTGTCTTTCTCTCTTTCTCTCAAAAATAAATAAAATTTAAAAAATTTAATTTGCCATGTGAAATTTTGAGACCATTGACATCTACACCTGTTGATGACAGGTGATCAGCCATGCCTAGAGTAACCAAAAGAACACTGAGAGGTGTGTATATTTTATCTTAAAATTACTTACACTTCCTAGACATTTACTTCTCCCCATACTTTATGCTGCTACACTTTTCTGATGTGACTGAGACACACATTTTTAAACATGCAAGCATATTTATAAATGGCCTTATTCAGTTGTTACAGCACCAGTGTTAACTCTTTTAATTTTTTTTTTAATGTTTTATTTATTTCTAGGAGAGAGAGAGAGAGAGACAGCGTGAGCAGGGGAGGGTCAGAGAGAGGGAGTGACAGACTCTGAAACAGGCTCCAGGCTCTGAGCTGGCAGTCAGCACAGAGCCTGATGCGGAGCTCGAACCCACGAACCGTGAGATCATGACCCAAGCGAAAGTCGGACGCTTAACCGACTAAGCCACCCAGGCGCCCCACCAGTGTTAACTCTTTTAAATCTAAGTTTCCCTTAGTGTAAAATGTAATAGTCATATTTCTGTAATTATATGGTTTCAATTTTTTTGTAAAATAAGGATATTATATAAAATGAGTATATACATATATATTTTTTAGGTAGAAAATTTTCCATATATAATATAAAGTGTTTATAATATTCTTTTTTGATGTTTTATTTATTTCTGAGAGAGAGAGAGAGGGACACACACAGCATGAGCAGGGGAGGGTCAGAGAGAGGGAGACACAGGCTCTGAGCTGACTGTCCGCACAGAGCCCTACGCAGGGCTCGAACCCACGAACCATGAGATCATGACCTGACCCGAAGTCGGACGCCACCCAAGTGCCCCTATTTATCATATTCTCAAATGCTATCTTACATAGTTAGTAGTTAGCTGTGCTGACCATTTCCAAATACCAGAGAGAGACATATACAAAGCACAAATTTAAAAACTTATATTTTTAAAATATTATTTTATATCTTATTAAAAATAATCTCTGCCATTTGAGAGAAAAACAAAAATTAATAATAAATATGAGGGAAAAATCTAGCGTAACAAATTAGCTGTCAATATTGAGGCAATTTGTGTATAAATCACATATAGCACAGTCCTTATTTCCTGGATCTCTTCTCAATAATCTAAGACAAACGCTTGAGGACCAGGAGAGGCCCTGATGGGGAAGAATATACCTTAAACCAGAATGTATATATAAAGGTAATTCCTGGGACTTAATGAGCAAATGTACCTCATTAGCAAAATAAGATTATATTTAGTGTCAGACCTATTGGTTTTTCAAAATTTTTTGTCCAACCTCGTCAATTTTTTTTTCAAAATGAACTTTCTTGAACTATCTATGTGGAAACTCCTGATACACTTTTTTATTCATGTTTTCATGGAAGTAAGTTTATTGTATTTTTTATTAGAGATTAATTAAACAAGGAGGTCATTGGACTGATGTGGCCTTAATGCCACTGTGGTTTCTGTACGCTAGCCCAAATCCTAAGACTGTAACTGCCTCAAGGTTACAAGATCAAAATGCTGACGACCTCTAATCACAAAACCAACTAGGGTTTAAGGTGTAACCAACAAATAATTTCTTTGTCTCGGCACTTTCTGGATACCAGTATCTCCCTCATTCAAACGTTCGTGTTAAGCCACTTGACTTTTACAAAAGGCCTGTATGAGCGACTTGTCGCTAACTGAAAGAAATCCAAATAGGGATTTTTGCTTTTCTTCACAAAGCCAAAAAAGCGGAAATAATGCCCAGTGTTGGTCTTGCAGGGAGCCATTGTAGCGCCACGTACAGCCTGAGCAGTGAGAGTAGCGCCACCCAGCGCCACCTCCGGGAACTTCACTCTGCATCTCAGTGTCAAACTGTCCAGAGTTTTGAACTCTGCCTGTGGGCACCTGGGCTTTAAAATCTAAATGTACTTTGTGCACCCATTGACAAGAAAGGCTAAGAGAGGTTAGTTTTCAGGTCTGGGAATATTCAGAAAATTTTCCCTGTAAATGAAAGGTAAGTACGTGTTTGCATTATGCCATTTCAGGGCATGAACAATTTCACAGGAATGCTCTACTTTCCAATAGCTGGAGAAACCTGTATAAATCTTTTCCCTGGCTTTCTTCAGTGAAGCACTCTTTTTTTTTTTTAATGTTTTTTTTTAAATTTATTTCTAGGAGAGAGAGAGAGACAGCATGAGCAGGGGAGGGTCAGAGAGAGAGGGAGTCACAGACCGAAAGAGGCTCCAGGCTCTGAGGGGGCAGTCAGCACAGAGCCCGACGCGGGGCTCGAACCCACGAACCGCGAGATCATGACTGAAGCGAAAGTCAGACGCTTAACCAACTAAGCCACCCAGGCGCCCCTCTTAACCTCTTAAGTGAAGCACTCTTAACCACTTCTGGCTTGGCCCTACCCAATTAGAATGGTTGTTTGCTCAAATAAACTCTTAATATTGTTTCTATTCCTCAGTTTATCTTGTAAGAGAGATGTCAGACTTCTTCATGAACTCTTTCTTTCAGTAATCCTTCTTTGTAAGTACATTTTATAAGTCTTCCCCTATTTTCTCTTGCGAGCTCTCTAGGCCACTAGGTAAAGAACATTATTTGAGGAACTAACTTTTCTAATTGCTCAATATCTCAAACTTAAAGGGGTTTTCCTAAATAACTTAAGAATTTCTCAAACTGTATTCTAAAAAGAGAATTATATCTTAGAAAGTTATATGTCTTGGCATACACAATCATTGCTTTTTGTTTTAGTATCTGGCGACAACAGTTGATATTAAAATCCGGTTTTAATTTTTCTTCAAATGCGATATTTCCTGTGAAAATAACTCTCTAAAATGAGTCTTACATTTACTCATTTGTTAATTTCTCTGCACCTATTTACTTGTACACGTGGTGTTAGTAAGCAGTTAAATATTTTCTACGTCTAGTAAATGCATTATAAATTAAATATTGCTCAAATCGGTCAGTGTTCTATGTTTCATATTCAAACAAGGTGTACAAATATATCTAAGCTGTCTAAATATTTACAATGGAGACAAAACTAATAAAACGTTATGAAACTGTAAATTTGTAATATAATGGTTTAGTAAACTTTCATATTGTTCATATATCATAAAGCTATCTGTTGTTTAATACTTAAGCACATACAATACTGACAGATGTGGCCCACCAGTTCACTTAATAATTTGCTAATTACTATCTTTTACCCACCATGTTGGTCTTATCTCTGGTTTTATGTTTTCTTTTGTTTATGAGATCTGATGATTTTAATTTAAAAAAAAGTTAAAAGCTCACCCAACATAATAAACATGGACTTGTGTCCTTTTAAGAACTTTTAGTTTATGTCCAAAGGCATGTTTTAATATCAGTTTTTTTTCCATACAGATCCTCTTAATAAATTAAATATTTCAACTGATTGTGAGAAGAAATATTAATGTACACCAGAATTTCATTTATTTTCCCCATCAGGAATCTACCACTTTGACAAATAGCTTTATTGTATATATCTCATATTATATACATAAAATATCTATCTCAAAACACTTTAAGAGATAAAGGCAAAAGCCATCCAAACTCAAAATGTTGATGAGATCTGTAAAATTGCCTTTTTTCTTCAATATGAGAAGATATAAATCTTTGGTTTTGCTTCCAATAAACTTAGTATTGCTTCCAAATAATGTGTCTTTCTTCCAAATATGATTTAGACCTTGATAGGGAAAAATGAAAATTCAGTGACATGAAATATAAAAACTCAGGCTACATCTCTATAGTTGTCTATATACACGTAATATTTTTGGAATCTTCATGATGATAGCATCTATAAACTCCAGATAGAACCTATGTCCTTTTTCATGTCTGATTGATATTTCTTATGAGAGATGAAATGTAATTTCCAGTATGCTATTTTGTTTGTTCTGAAACATTAATTGCTTCATCTTCTATTCACCGGTATAATCGCATATTCACATGTTAAATACCTTCTTTAGGCTACTAAACTTCTAGTTCTTAATGTGTAATTAAATTAATTATAGGAGTGCCTGGGTGGCTCATTTGGATAAGCGTCCAACTCATGATTTTGGCTCAGGTCATGATATCACCGTTTGTGAGTTCGAGCCCTGCATTGGGCTCTGCACTGATCATATGGAGTCGGCTTGGGGCTTTCTCTCCCTCTCTCTCTCCCACTTACTCTCACTCTCAAAATAAATGAATAAACATTAAAAATTAACTAGAGGGGCGCCTGGGTGGCTTAGTCGGTTAAGCGTCCGACTTTCGCTTAGGTCATGATCTCTCGGTTCGTGGGTTTGAGCCCCGCGTCGGGCTCTGTGCTGACTGCCAGCTCAGAGCCTGGAGCCTGTTTCAGAGTCTGTGACTCCTTCTGTCTCTGACACTTCCCTGCTCACGCTGTCTCTCTCTCTCTCTCTCTCTCTCTCCTAGAAATAAATAAAACATTTAAAAAAATAAATAAAAATTAACTAGAAATTTTAGTTTGCTTCTGTCTCATTGTTTGTAATAACTTATTTAACAAATTCTTCATTATAGCCTATTATATTTTGCAGTGGGATAAAATCACATCTATCTTCACGTAGTTTTAGTGGCATGTTTGTTGTTGTTGTTGTTGTTAAGAAAAACCAAAACAAATAGACTGACAGAGAGAATATCTCAATTTGAATTTTTATACCAGCAACATTTCAGTTTTCTTGATATGTAATCCACAAATAGGGATTGTGTACACTTACATGTACACCTTGACATTTTGATACATGTATACTTTATGACATGATCATCACAATCAGTCTTACTAATATAATCATCACTTCTCATAGTTACTATTTTCTTTCATTTTTCTTTACATGGTGAGAACACTCAGAATCTCTACCCCCCGAGCAAATTTCAAGCATAGAATATGGGATTGTTGACTCTAGTAATGTTGTACTACATTAAATCTCTAGATCTTATTTTTCTTGCATAGCTGAACTTTGATACCCTCTGATTGATATCTATCCATTTCCCCTCTTTCCCTGCCTCTGGCAACCATGATTCTACTCTCTGCTTCTATGCATTGAATGTTTTAGATTCCACACAAAAGTGAATCAGGCAGTATTTGTCTTCCTGTGTCTTTCTTATTTCAAGGAGTATAATGTCCTCCATGTTTATTTATGTTGTTGCAAATAGCAGGATTTCCTTCTTTTTTATGCTAAATAGTATTTCATCATATATAATATATTATATGTCATAATAGATTTCATTCCATATATATATTTCATTCCATCCCAATAGTTAATCATTAAAACTTAGGCAACTGCTCAGATTTCTTGCTACATGGCTCCCTCTATCTTCTAAGTCAGTAAGGGGAACCTCTTTCATCTCACAAAGCTATTTTGCATGAGGAACCTTGTGCTAGGCCTCACTTGATTAGCTGAGTCCCAGCAAGAATACTCTCAATACTTCAAGGTCAACTACTTGCGAAATTAATTACACCTGCAGAATCTCTTTGCGGCTATACCTAGATTGGTGTTTCAATAAGTATGTGGGAGAAGGTTGAGTAAACCAGGGGCAGGGGCATCGGGAACCATTCTGGAATGTTGCATCCCCCAACGTTTGTTTCAGCTAACTTTTATATCTGGAGTGTGTGTGGGTGTATTTTTATAATTATGTTTTTATCCTCCTCCTTCATCTTTGGCCATGTTATCATATTTTCTAATCTGCGTAGTAAGTGTGGTTGAATACTAGTGAACATATATATCTATTTGAAAACAAAGTGGTGTTGAGGCCAAAAATAATGATGTTATAATAGAATTAATCATTCTGAGTTCATTTGATAGCAATCAGTGCTATAAAGTGAATTGTGTCCCCACAAAATTCATATGTTGAAGCCCTAACTTCCCATGTGATTGACTAAAGATAGAGATTTAAGGAGGTGATTAAGATTAAATGAAGTGTTAATAATGGACCTTTATCCCATAAAACTTGTGTCCTTGTTAAAAAGGAAGACATAGCAGAGATCTCCTTCTCCTTCTCCTCCTTCTCCCCCTCTTGATCTTTTCTCTCTTTCTGTGTTGTGTGTGTGTGTGTGTGTGTGTGTGTGTGTGTGTGTGTGTGTGTATCTGTCTGTCTCACCTTCTCACCTTCTCTCCCAACTAAGGGCACAGGGAGAAAGCAGCTATTGCAAATCAGGAAGGGAGATCTCACCAAAAAGTGAGCCCTATAGAAACCTTACCTTGAACTTTTCATGTTCCAAAATTATGAGAAATTAAATTTAAGTCATCTAATCTATGGTATTTTTTTATGACAGCTGGAGCAGACAAAGACAATCAGGGATTCTGTTGGATGGAGACTGAGTTACAGGCTTCATAAGGATTGGCTTTTATTCACCCTTAGTACTTTACTATTTCCTCTAAGAGCTGATATGCAACTGCACGGTTTCTCTGTGTAGTGGTGTCTTAACTTTAGTCTTTATTTCACAAGATTGTAAAATCCACATTTTTTTCAAAGTCTTTGCACATTCGTTTTTAGTTTCCTTTTCCATATGGACTCAATGGTAAGCAAACTTCCTGAGGGGAAATGTGTCTCAGGCCCCCAGGTCTCTGCCATGAGCTATTTTGGGTTCCCTACTGGCACATTCATTCTCAAGGCAGTCCTCTGTAGGTTTTGTGTAGTGCTTCACAGTGTGCTCAGACTCCTGCTTGCACTCAAAATTAGCAAATGCCCCCAGGAAAAAGTGGTTACAGAACCCAGCTCACTGCTTTGAATGTCTTTGTCATCTTTGAATTTTTCTTTTCTTTTGTTTTTTTTTTTTTTTAAATTTACTTCTGAGAGAGAGAGACAGCATGAGCAGGGGAGGGTCAGAGAGAGGGAGACACAGAATCTGAAACAGGCTCCAGGCTCTGAGCTGGCTGTCAGCACAGAGCCCGACACGGGGCTCGAACCCACCGACCATTAGATCATGACCTGAGCCGAAGTCGGCCGCTTAACCGACTGAGCCACCAGGCACCCTGTCTTTATTATCTTTGAATGAGTCATTGGACTCAGTCTCTCTCTGCTTCAGCAGGACTTTATTGCTTTTCTACAGATAATTTTTTTATTTCATTTATTTTTTTGTTTTGTTTTACAATTTCATAGACAAAAGCAGTGATTAGGTACTTTATGTACCTAGAAGGGAAACCAGTTTAGATATTTTAAATATTTTTATTTACCTTGGATTAAAGAAATAAATTTATTTTGTATTTATTTTTTTGAATTAAATTTTTACTAACTGTAGCTTTTAATATATTAAATCTAAAAGATACTCATGTAAATGTTATATTCATCAAAATTATACATTTAGCCCAAAATTTATGGTTTAAAGCTATTTCTTAATTTGGTGTTTCAATTATAGATCCATATTTAGGAATATATTGTCAAAATTAATACATAAACTTTATAAGTTTCACAATATGTGCTGTTATAATTCTATGTTAATAGTGTATGGGCCATTTAAATGGTAATATGGTGAAGTGTTGTGAGTACAGACCCTTGAAACATAACTTCCTGAGTTCTAATACAACATTCCTACTTTCTGTGACTGCCCAGTTGAACACTTCTCTACCTCATTCTTCTGACCTATAAAGCTGGAAAAATCATTAATTTTCCCCACTTGTTGGATTACTGTGAAAATTAAGAAAGCTAATTTGTTTAACTTTAATAGATTTAATTGTTCCCCCACCCAAGTTATTTGTCAAAGCCCTAAACCCCATATGATATTTGGAGATGGGGCCTTTCAAATAGAAGTAGGTTGAGATAGGGTCATGAGAGCAAGATGTTCATGATAGGAACCTTATAAGAAGAGACACCAGAGCTCACGCTCTCTCTTTTGTTTTCTCTCTCTGTCTCTCATTCTCTCTCTTTCTGTCCCACCCCCATTTTCCCTCTCTCCCTCTCTTCCTACCATGTGAGAGCACAGTGAGAAATAGCTATCTACAAACCTGGAAGAGAGGCCTCACCAGAAATCAACCATTTTGGAAACTTGATATCATATGTCCATCTTCCACAACTGTGAGGAAATACGTTTTCTGTCAAAGATCTGTGGGATTTTGTGGTAACCCAGGTTGATCGCATCTTGCCTGTAGTAACCGTGTATGTATTCACACCACCCAGTTCTCGAGAAGCACTCGGAGATGCAATGGAAGGGAAACACACTAGTTGGTTTTTAAAATGTGTCTCCTAAACTTTTTGATAATTTATGAATGCAACAAATATATCTTCATTATAACATTTTCCTTTATATAAAATTTCTTTATACAAAATTTTGTATAAAATTTCTTTATATGAAATTTAACTATGCTTTTAATTTCAAAGTAAAACCAATTGCGGCAAAGAGCATAGATTCATCACTGTCTCTTGGTATTATTATATAGCTCGTTGATCCATATCCTCTTTTCTAGGCATAGAAATCTCTGCTCTCAAGCTGGAGGTGACTTTTCTGGACCATGAAAAATGTGGAACTTTGAGGCCTGACTTTAATTTGCTCATATTTTGAGAACCTAACTAATTATATTCTACTTTTCTTCCTGGGCCAGGTGTTTACTGGGTGAATTAACTCTGAAAAGGTTGATTATTAGACTTCTTTGCTATCACAATCTGAGTATCAGGAAAATACAATTTTATGCTAGGACAGAACCTATAGCAGGACTAGATTTTTCATAATTTCATATAAAATAAATTTGGCTTTACAGTTAAGAACTCAATGTTATTGAGAATAATATCCCCTTTGAGTATCTTTTAGGTAATAATTAAATAATACTTAAGCTCAGTAACACTTAAGAGGGCATGTCCTTATTATTTGGATATATAATTAAAAATAAACATGTTGATTATCATGTTGAGTTACATCATAGAATTGCTGGATAGTAAAGCAGAGAAAACAGCACTCATTGAAATTCCAATGATGATACAAAGTCAAGTTCCAGGATTAAATTTCTTAAAAAATAAATTAAAAAAAGACAACAGAAATTGAAATAAAAAAAATCTACATGTAAAGGGAAAGTTGTGTTTGTAACAAACAAAATAATACATATTTGAAAAATAAATTCTCCAGAATATCCCTAGTACAAGTTCTTTATATTTCACATTAATTACTATCTTTTCTTTATTGGTGAAGAATAATTGTCAGTCTGTATTTAGCACCCTGTGAAATTGTCATGAATCTTTTCTGAGCCAGGAAAAACTGATGTTGAGTCATTGGTGCCAAAAAAAAGATGTAGAGACCACCAGATTTTTATTGACAAGAAATTTTATGGTTTTCTTTTTCTTTTTTTGTGATCTTAGCTTCTTTCCAATAAGAAAATTGATTTCTCTCTTTATGTGAATATTTCTTTCTCTTAAAAAGGTCTGATTTTTTTTGCATTAGTAAATAGGCCTTAAAATTATACTAGTGGAAGTTGTAAATCCACAACATTTATCTTATACTCAGTAACTTGAAGAAAAGTCAATTTTGTAGCCAAATAAGTTAGATAAAGACCTAATTTTATTTTTACAATGGTGAGATGCCTGTGCACAGGGCGAACCTAAACTAAACTTAATTTGGCTCAATCTTATTAGAAAATGATGACAAAAATGGCAATATGGGATGATTATCAATATCCACTAGTAGGGGGATAATTACGAAGTTTAGCAAAATTGGGAGATAATAAGAAAATTTTATAAAATTCTTTCTGGACTTATTGAGATGCAATTGGCATATAGTATTGTGTTGTCTGTGGGTATAGTGTGTTGAATACATACATTCATATATTGTGAAATGACTACTACAGTAAGGTTAGTTACATAACCTTAATTACCTTACATAATTATAATTTATTTTTTGTGATGGGAACATTTAAGATCCACTCTTAGCAACTTTCAAATATGTAATACAATATTGTTAACTATAATCCCAACCCCGTGCACTGGATCCCCAGAACTTATTCCTCTTAAAACTGGAAGTTTACACCCTTTGACCAACATTGCCTCATTTTACTCCACCAATTAGACTGGGGCAACCATCGTTCTACTCTCTTTCTAGAAGTGTGGCTTTTATAGGTTCCACATACGAATAATTTTATACAGTATTTGCCTTTTCTGTCTGAGTCCTTCCACTTAGGATAATGCCATCAAAGTCCATCCCTGTCGTCACAAATGACAAGATTTCCTTCTTTCTTACTGATGAATAATATTGCATCGTATATACTTGCCACACTTCTCTATCTGTTCATTCATAGAGGATCACTTAGGTTATTTCCCTATGTTGGCTATTGTGAATGATGCTGCAGTGAACATGGGAATGTAGATACATCTTCAACATCCTGACTTAATTTCCTTTGAATATGTACCCAATGGTGGAATTGCCAATAATAACATTTTTAATTTTTTAAGGAATCTCCGTGCTGTTTTCCAAAATGGCTGATTAGTTTGCATTACTTCCAACAGGGCATAGGGTTCTCTTTATGCCTCACCATCACCAACGTTTGTCTCTTGTTTGTTTGATGATAGCCATTTTGACAGGCATTAGGTGATATCTCATCGTGGTTTTGATTTGCATTTCCCTGAAGTTATACTGAGCATCTTTTCATGCACTTCTTGGCCATTTTATGTCTTGTTTTGAGAAAGGTCTATTCAGTTATTCTGCTCATTTTTTAAAATATTTGTTAATGTTTGTTTATTTTTAAGAGAGACAGAACTCAAGGGGAATAGAGGCAGAGAAAGGGAGACACAGAATCTGAAGCAGGTTCCAGGCTCTGAGCTGTCAGCACAGAGCCCGACGTGGGGACCAAACCCATGAACCATGATATCCTGACCTGAGCCAAAATCGGATACTTAACTGCCTGAGCCACCCAGGTGTTCCTTTGTTTTTAAATCTTAATGTAAGTTGTTTGCTATTGAATTGTGGGACTTTCTTCTATATTTTGGATATTAGCGCCTTATCAGACATGTGATATACACATATTTTCTCCCACTTTGTAGATTGTCTTTTCATTTTGTTGTCTCTTTTGCTATTCAGATGCTTTTTAGTTTAATGTAGTTCTACGTATTTATTTTTTCTCTTGTTGCCTTTGCTTTTTGTTTCATATTCAAAAAATTGCTGACAAGACCAATGTCAAAGAAATTTTCCTTATCTTTTCTTCTAAGAGTTTAATGTTTTCATATTTATGTTTAACTCTTTAGTCCATTTCCAGTTAATTTTCATTAATGGTTTATGATAGGGATCCAATTCCAGTCTTCTGTATGTGATTATGGGATTTTCTTAACACCACTCATTGAAGAGATTTTCCTTCTGTAATTAAATATTCTTGGCTCAAATATTAATGTTCACAGGAGGGTCTTTTCTAAGCTCTTGATTCTATTCCATTGATCCACATGTCTATTTTTGTGCCAGTGACATACTGTGTTAATTAGTATAGGTTTTTAGAATAGTTATCCTAAGGTGATTGTTCATCAGTCATCGATATTCTACTGTTTCTCCTTGAGAAGTTCCAAAGGTGAAAACAAACATTTACAATCTGTATCTTACACAAGACACGCCACAGTAGATTTCACAGGCTCCATTTTTATTTTCATTTCATTCAATGAAAAACCAAGCAATTATCATTTGTTAATATTTTCTCCTCTTTTCATTCCCTTAGGAGATTTTAGAACGTCTAAAATCTTAGACCATAGGGTATAAGGAAGTTATTCAAAAGTGAGAGAGAGTGGAGCCACTAAGAAAGTTTCATTATGTCATAATCATCTACCTCTGCTTAGGACCACTGTAGCTTTAAAGCACACTGGGACTATTATTATACAAGGGCTTTGTTCTAATCCTATCATATTTTAACCTAGAAACTTTATGCAGGTCACTTATTCTTATTAAGTCTTAGGGAAATCTTAGGGAAATAAAGTTAAAATAATGCCAAAAATGCCTTCTAACATGCATCCAAATATATGATGTATTTCAAAGGGATTGAGAGCACAGTATATTAGAAAAAAAGATGAAAGACCAAATAGTGTATTATTTGGCAGATATACTCAATGTTTCCTATTTTCTTTATAAGAATTACTCTCTCTGGTGTGGGCTTTTATTTTTCACACTCTTCACAAACTTAAGAAAAAAAATATTGACCCCTAAGACATATGAAATAATGGACATTTTGCATAATCTAAGTAAAATGGTGAAATATTTTAAATATATTACCTTAAAAAGGGTCATTTTGGGGGTCACCTGGGTGGCTTAGTGAGTTAAGCGGTCAACTTCAGCTCAGGCCATGATCTTGTGGTTCTGGAGTTCTAGCTCTGCATCTGACTCTGTGCTGACAGTTCAGAATCTGGAGCTTGGAACCTGCTTTAGATTCTGTGTCTCCTTGTCTCTCTGCCTCTCCCCCCAAAGAAGAAACCATATAAATATTGTTAAAAAGGTCATTTTTTTCTTCCTTGCGGGTACTATATTGTTCCATGCCTTCTTGTCTACACTGTGCAGTTTCTATTTATGGAACTGTTTTTTCCAGTCTCTATCTCTAGTTAATTCATAGCAAATAATTCTCAAATATTGCTAAAGCATTGCCTCAGTTAGGAAAACTTCAAATAGTTCTTGCGTCATATTATTTTACAATTATATTTACCTGATTGCTTTAATGAAGACAATGTCTTTATTTTTCTATTATTTTTAATTGTCTTTAATGTTCATTTACTACTGTGGCATAGAGAAACACCTCATGAGTGGGGGAGGGGCAAAGAGAGAGACACACACAGAATCCGAAGCAGGTTCCAGGCACAGAGCCCAACACGGGGCTTGAACCCATGAACCGTGAGATCATGACCTGAGCCGAAGTGAGACACTCAACCGACTGAGTCACCCAAGCGCCCCACCCCCACCCCCAATGTCTTTAAAGTGTCAATTTCTACTTACCCACAACTTAAACTGGATACCAATGGTGGGTATTTGGGAGACTTGCTTAAAGTGGACTGTTGCTCTAGTACATTTCAGCACTTCTCACCAATGGGACCAAGACACAGTTCAAAGTCAATTGTACGCAGAATAGATGGCAGTGGTATCTATTCTTTATAAACAGTACAGAAAATGGAATTGGGACAATAGTAATTTTTATCATTCAGTACTCCTGTTTTGTCTGTGTGTGTGTGTGTGTGTGTGTGTGTGCATGTAGATTTGATTAGGGAGCAATATTTCTGAGGTGATTTGGAGACATGCTCAGGATTTTAATCAGAGGTTATATTACTGAAATTTTTATCATCTTTTCATTCTCATTATATAGCAGCAAGTAGAGTCGTGTAAATCGGTCACTTAAGGTTTAAAATCTCATTAAGAAATCTTTCATACTGGGAGAAAGAAGAATCATTGATTTGCTTTATGTTTTAAATATAACTTTTAAAGTTTTTACAGATCTTTTTCTTTCTCTACAGAGAGAGGTAGAGCTCTGATAATTACACTGTTTTTCACAAATTATCAGAAGGATATAAAATGTATTTCCTGGCATTAAAAATGTTACTCTTTTGGCATCATTATTTGCTAATGAGCTTGTTTGGGGATGTTTGCAAGCTTATGTGACAGGATGACATTTTATTGTGTGAATAGGTCAGCCCTGTTTATTAGTCTATGAAAGAAAAAAAAGAAGTCTTCTTTGAAAGGTGAAGCTATTAAATACATCTGACCCAAAGCTAGCTTTAAAATCAAGAAATGGCACCTCAGATTCATGTAGCTACTCTAACCTATGAGGTGGAGTTTCAGCAATTATCAGGTAACGTCAGGAGGTAGACTGAGAATGGGAATCACCCATGCTAAAGGTTAAGTTCAAGCTAATTTTTGAATGGCACAATGGCTATTATTTTAGAGACAGGCACACAGAGTTATAAATGGAAATGTAAAGGCCACTGTCTTCCTTGTGGCTCCGCTGCCTTCCTCATCCCTTGTCATGAAAAGTATCTAGCTTGCTATGAGCAGGGGCTCTAAGAAGTAATTCCACACTATTTTTAGGTGCCTCACATGCCAAAAAGATAACTTGGATTTTGGTCTTTAAAGAAATGAAGGGGTTTGGGAGTGTTTCCATAGATCTCTGAAATGGTAGTATTTATTTTTTACTAATGTTAGTCTTGTGACTATAGAATAAATTGGAATGGAAAAGAGTGCATTTAAAAAAAAGCGTCATTCAGTGAAAAGGCAATTGTAGATCCTCAAGTATCAATGTATCCCTTTCTGCCAAATGCATAAGTCTTATAATCGTTTACAAGTTGATTAAGTTGATTATTATGATACCATATGAGTGCTATAATGCAATTTGGTATATGGGCATGAGGAAGGAAAGTAGCATTTTTCACTAGTGAAAAATCTAGAAAAAGATTGTGGAATGAGGATAATGTAAGAATTATCTCATAAGATCAGCAGTATTTGGACAGACAGAAACGCACTGTTATGTTTTATCTCTCAGCAATTGGAGGAACCCTGTTGTGTCGATGTATCTCCCCTTGCATGTTTTATGAAGAGTAAGCACTCCGGGAGAGTTGAATTTATTCCACATAGGAGTCCTCCCTTCATTAATGGGGTCAACACATATTTTTGGTGTATTTGGATATACAATAATTGACTACCTTGACCTCAATAGATAAGACACATAAATTTCAAGAAATGACGTCATAGACAAAAGGAGATTTAGCCTCTTTGCAGGTATCATTAATTACTTCAGACCTGCTTCCCTTCTCTTTTCATTGGCTTACATGAATTATAACTTGGGTAGGCTGACATGAAGATCAAGGCTACAGAGAAAGAGAGAGCACAACGGAACCAGAAGAGCCCAAAGGAATGCGGCCTGTTTGAGTGCAAATGAAACACTGAAGATAAACGACAAAGACTATCAGACTTCCCAATATCAGCCATCTGGTTCCTTGTTCATATTATCTCTCCAAGTGGATTTTCATTTGGCAGATAGGAAATTGTAACCCACCATATTCAAGTAGAAGTGTCAAAAAACATGACTGGCATCCCCAGTGAAAAGTGGAATTCTCAATTAATGCAGGAGGCCTGACATCGCACAGTGATGTCTAATCGGACTTGAAAGAGGAAATCAGGGACTTGCTGAGGCAGCAAGAGAAAATGCTAATGGTAGCAAGTTAAAACTCAGCCAATTGAATGAGTTCACCACACAGTTCACCACTGGTACACTCATAAAATGTTCTTCTCTGGGGAAAATATGAAAATGGGGAGTATTTTCTCTTCTAAAAGAATGAATGAGGAAGAGAATGATTTTGGATTTTGCTACCATGATATTTTGGATTATTTATTTAATTATTCTAGTTCTAATTACTGTGTGTGTGGGAGTGTATATAATATGTGTAGTTTCGGGTGTACAGAACATGTTTGTGAACAACCACTTTTTTAATTTTAGCCTCACGTTTTAAATGTGGGTTTGGGGTGTGGGTTATAATTCATTAATATAAAGATAAGTATTAATAAAATTAATTAATAAAATTAAAGCTTGGAGTTTTAATTACAAGACTACAGCGAAATTATAAATAAACAAAGAAGGATGGGGGGAAAAAAGCAATAAAGCACACTGAATTCCATTTGCCTAATTTCTCAGACATGGATGAAGTCCAAGACTGATACTTAGTTAAAGATACAAGAGATTCTACTGGGGATAGAAAGAATTATTTATATGATTTTAACAACTATGGATCAAATTATATCTTCACGATGTTATAGACTTAGAGTGTTACACGGAAAGCAATTGTTAGTCCTTTCCTAGTAATAGTGTTATAAAATATCGTCTATCCAATTGATAGTTTCTGTTGATAATTTTTAAAAAATAAATTATCTTTTTATTTTTAAATAAAAATTGTATGTGTTTAAGTTGTAGAGCATAGTGAGTTGATATAAATATACAGAGGCAAATGGTTACTATAGTCAAGCTAATTACCTATCTTTTCTTCACATAATAACTTTTTTTTCCTCTTTTCTTTGGTGACCACAGAACTTGAAACCTACTCTACAATATCCACAGGAAGTGTCAATGGGCTTTTCCTAAGTCTTTGCTATATATGAATGCTATAAATTAGATCATATAAATTTCTTAGAACAATGGAATGTGATAATCAATAAATGTTTCACAGTGCTACTATTACCAATACAGATTCTGAATATATTGCATCTACCTTAGGTAGAATATCACTGTATATTAAAAATGATCTTGTAGGAGCTTGGATGACTCAGTCGGATAAGCTCCAACTTCAGCACAGGACATGATCTCAGTCTGTGGGTTCCAGCCCTGGAGCCTGCTACGGATTCTGTCTCCTTTGCTCTCTGCCCCACCATCACTTACCCTCTGTCTCTCTCAGAATAATAAATAAACATTAAATTTTTTTTAACAATCTCATTTTAAGTGTAGGGGCTGATTTGATATCCTAATGACAAACACAGTTAGTCTTCATGTTTATATGGTAATTCTAACAATAATTATATATTCTTACTAAGAAATACAAATCTCTCCACTATCTGCTCAAAAGTGCTCTCAGTACTGGCTATGTATCCTTAATCTTCTCACTTCAGTAGTCTTGGCTTCAAATTTTCTCTTTAAAATCAGGTTCCTGAACTAATTAAAATCCACATCCTTTCAAATCTGCAAAACTATTATGTTGAATACAAGGTGATGATTGTTCCTCTTTATGTGTGAATTTCACATTGTTTGGTGATAAATATTGTCTCTGAGTGGAGAGCGACAGATTCAAGTAAGAAAAACAACAAATGGATATAAAATGAGCAAACCACAATCAAGAAAAAGATTACCTTTGAGGCTAACAGAAATCTAGCTCATTGTTTGACTTCTTTATCCTTCTATTTACAAAGCTTAGAGTGATGACAAACATTTAACAATTCAGTAATTGGTTGCTGTGGAGAGATTTATGCTACTTAGAATATTAACTAATAGCTTTTCTAAAATAATTTTCATGGCCAACATTTATCCTGAATATAGTGCTATTTCCTAAATTTTAATCAAATTAATAAATGCACACAAACATTAATGGTATTAAGACATTACAAAAATGTATATGTCTTAATTGACCACATTCAACTTCCATCCTTGCTTCTGAGGCAATTACTTCCACACATACATTTTTTTCTTTTTCTTTTTCTTTTTCTTTCCTTTTTCTTTTTCTTTTTCTTTTGGTATTCACCCCATTTTTCTAAATGTATGCTTTATGAACATTTCATAATTTGTTGATTTGAGGCAATAATTGACTTACTATAATAGTAAATCAAAAATTAACTATACAATATTTTCCCATTCTCTTCCTTTATTCCACTAGCATTATTATGCTATTGTCTTTGTTTAAACTAATAATCAATGATGTAGTTATTGTGAATGCTCATAGTTGATCCAGAAAATTTCTATTCTTATGAAACTTAAAAAAAGAAAACCTTTTCCTTAAAAAAGACTTTTCTTGAAGTTTATAATATGCTATTCTTATGGTTATTTTATTATATTCTTATTTTTAAATTCCCTCAAGTATTTCAAAAGATATATAAATGTTTGCCAGGATGTTTCCTAAGTGCTTAAAATGCCCAGATATTCCATTAGTTTCATTTATTTTCATACAGACCTAACTCCTGGACTAATTTTTCTCTAGGCCTGTTGTAAAATAATCACATAAGGACTTCCTATTACTTCCATTTCCAAAATATTTATTTTCTATTTCCTGAATTTCATATTTTTAATTTTATTCCTTCTTCCAAGAGCTTCCTTAGAAGGACAAGGAGGCAAATCTTTGAGAAACTATATGTTAGAAGGGAACTTGTTTCCTTAATTTCTATAGATACTTTGGATATAGAATTCTATACCGGAAATCACTTTTCCTTAGAAGTTTGAAGGTATGGCTCATCTTTTAAAGTTTATTATTTATTTATTTACTTATTTATTTATTTATTTTGAGGAAAAGAAAGAGCATGCACGTATAAGTGGGGGAGGGGCAGAGAGAGAATCCCAAGCAGGCTCAGCACTGTCAATATGGAACCCAACACTGAGCTGTATCCCATAAACCATGAGATCATGATCTGAGCTGAAATAAGACTGGGGCACTTAATTGACTGGGTTACCCTGGTTTCCTATGGAAGTATCACTCATTTTTCCCCTTTGACTTCTGCTTTCCTGTTTATGGATCTGATTCTACCTTAATTTTTGATCCTATATAGTTGACCCATTTGTGTTCGCCACCCACACACAAGATCAGAGGGCATCTATCTTTTTCCATTCAGGAATGCTAGTAACACATCTTTAACTAACCATCCTTTCATTCATTGTGCTTGATATATAGCAGGCACTTTTAATCTATAAAAGCCAGCTTTTCAATATTTGTCTTGTATTCTGTCTCTGAAAATCTTTACATTGTATTTTCTGTTTCCCAAATTTTGCAATTTCTACTGTTTGGATAGGGGACATTATAGCACATCCCTTATTTTGTCTTAACATTTTTTTCATATGTTCTATTTATTTACTTTTCCTGTGTGCTCTGAGAAATTTCCCAAATCCATCCTCCATAACATAAAGAATGTTTAAATACATATTTTGACAATGTTCTTATTTCCCTTTGTGTTATATATTGTTCTAGTTGTGTGACTAGAATATTTTCTCTCAACTCTCTGAGAAATATTACTTTTTACTCTTTAAGAGTTTTCTTTTTCATCCTTGCATTGTCCATTTCCTCTAATTCCCCAGAACCTCCCAACCCTTTTTGCTTTGTTATTTGTTTTGATTCTTCTAATATTAAACATATGATGTCCCTGACTTTCTAGTCTTAAATTCAAGTAATTAAATGTCAATTGGCAAGAGTGTGTGTGCATGTGGGCATGCGTTGTGTGTGTGTGTGTGTGTGTGTGTGTGTGTACTTCATTGAAGAGTGACCAACTAGATGAATTGTCAGAATTTTTTTAAAAAGTTTATTTATTTATTTTGAGGGCAAGCAGAGGCAGAAGGAGAGAGAGAAAATCTGAAGCAGGCACCATGTTGTCAGTGCAGAGCCTGATGTGGGGTTCAATTTCAGCAATGGTGAGATCATGACTGGAGCCAAAATCAAGAGTCAGACTCTTTAACTACTGAGCCACCCAGGCACACACAAAAAATTTTTTATATCAATGTAAGTATATAAAATTTTGTCCTGAGATATCACAGATTCCCTATAGAAAACTTTTCTAGCCTCCTACTTTGTACAGGTGGGTAGGTAGGCAGATGCACTCAAAAGTAGAAATCTATTATGTCCCAGAATTTCTGACACCTAAATACAGATGCTAAATTTGGAGGTTCAAATAATTCCTATGTAGACCTTATTTTAGGACCTGAAGTCTCATTGTTGTACTCTGCCTGGTATTCCTTGTTATTGGGCCTCTTACAATTCTTCAAACATACTTTTGACTCAACACAAATGTTATGTTTCCCCAATATCTACTATGATATTTTAAAACATTCTGATTCACATGTAAGGGTCATTTTATGGTTTTCACTAGATTCTTCTCTTTAAAAAAAATGTTTATTTATTTATTTTGAGAAAGAGAGTGAGCACAAGCAGGTTGGGTTAGAGACAGAATCTTAAGCAGTTCCATATTGTCAGTAAGAGCCAAAGCAGGACTCGATCTCACGAACCATGAGATCATGACCTATCAAAATCAAGAGTTGGACGCTTAAGGGGCACCTGGGTGGCTCAGTCAGTTAAGCGTCGAACTTCAGGTCAGGTCATGATCTCACAGTTTGTGGGTTTGAGCCCCATGTCGGGCTCTGTGCTGACAGCTAGCTCAGAACCTGGAGCCTGTTTTGGATTCTGTGTCTCCCTCTCTCTCTGACCCTCCCGTGCTCGCGCTGTCTCTATCTCACTCTCAAAAATAAATAAAACATTAAAAAAATTATAAAGAAGAGTTGGATGCTTACATGACTGAGCCACCCAGGTGCCCTTATATTTTTCTCTTTCTAGAGAATAGCCCTTCTTTCCCTTTTCTGTGAAACTTTATAGCAGGGCAATATTCTATTTCAGTTTGATTCCTCCAGGAAACAAATATCATACTTAAATGTGGTAATATTAGGAGAGATGGAAACAAGACATCTCCCCAAAGGTGAGAGAAGGGTATCAGGCAACCACAATAATTCCTGAAGTACTCCAGTGACATGAACTCTGAGAACACCCTGTATTATGGAAACCTAGGGAACACAAGAGTTTTGAGGTGCAGGCCAATGGAAGAAGCCATAGCTGTCAAAGAATAAAGTCAGTCCAGTGCACTTCAAAGACAGAGAGAGGTTGAGAGACAGAGAAAGAGAAAGGCAGAGCACTAATCTCCAAATGAAGGGAACAAGTCTCTTTTCTTTCTCTGGTCTCTTGTTTAAACTTTCTATTTACCAAATATAAAAGGGATTCAGATGACTAGAGAATGCACTGATATTGTTCATACATCTTTCAGATTCCTAGGGTAAAAAGCAGATGAATAAAGTAGAGAGTGAATTGAGAAGGTCCATCAAAAATTGAAAATGTTTTATATGTGTAATGTCATAGCACTGAAATTCAATATGTTAAAAGATGTAGCAGGGATGGACCGAGTCAGAATAAATGCCAACCATAGAGATACTGACGATTAGTGACCAGGATGTCCAGACCAATGCATACTAGTTGAATATCAGACTTTCTGTTTCACATGAGGATATTTAACACATACCCTTCGCCTTGGAACTGTCCTAGTTAGTGAAAATATTGGGTTGTAGTTGGCTGAATAGTAGCCTCCAAAAAGATGTAGTACCCGTATTCTGATTCCTGGAATCTGTGAATATTACCTTATTTGGTTATTGCACATGCAAGTTAAGTATCTTGAGAAAAGGTGACCATCTTGGGTTATCGAAGTGGTCCCTAAATTCAAAAGCAAGTGTTTTTATGAGAAACGCACAGAGGGAAAGACAGAGAAGAGAAGAAGGTGATGTGATCCTAGAGGCAGAGATTAGAGTGCCAGAGTCACAAACTGAGGAATTCGTGCGGCCACCCAGAGTTGCATGAGACAAGGAACAGATCTCCCGAAGGACCTTTGGGGATGGTGCAGTCATTCTGATACCTTGATTTTGGACACTTCCTTCTTACTCAAATGTGATCTCAGTGGTTTCCAGTCTACACTTTCCCTCCCATGTGCAACATTACAACCAAGAAAGGTCCTTCTTGGCCCCAAGGGATATAACCACTTTAGTGGCTATAGCGACCTAATACCAAAAAACTGATTCTTGATCAATGATGTCTTTGAGGAAAGATCTTAATCAAAGAGTAAAATTGAAAGTAAAGGAAACCTCCTTAAAAATAGAGCTGGGAGGGGCTTGCGGATGGCTGAGTCAATTAAGCATCCAACTTCAGCTGAGGTCATCATCTCTTGGTTTGAGTTTGAGCCCTGTGCTGACAGCTCAGAGACTGGAGCCTGTTTCTGATTCTGGCTCCCTTTCTCTCTGTTCCTCCCCTTGCTCATGCTCTGTCTCTCTTTCACTCTCTCAAAAATAAAGATTTTTAATTTTTTTTTAAAACTGGAGCTGGGAAGCTCTGAAGTGGGAGTTCTCATGCACTACCACTCAGACCCCAGACAGGAAGAGAAGTAGTTTACACAGCTCAGCAGGAAGAAGGGAGAAGTTCTACCTGTCCATCAACAGCTCAGCCAATGAGAAACCACTACATTCAGCCAGTGTGAAGTCATCACCATCTGAACTCCTCAAAACAACCTCTCACAATTTCTTCCTTTCCTCCAAAATAGTAAGCCCCTCTCCTGTTCTAGTCTTGCCTATGGTTTGTTTGTCTAAAATTGCAATTCTCTGTGATTTCCAAATAAACTTATTTTCTGGTAAAATTACTGGTTCTCTTTCTCTTTGTTTACTGTTAAGTTCAGCAAGACACACCTTTTATTGGTAATCAGGTTTGGACCTGACTGCAAAGTCTCTATCACTTTTGACATAATTATTTCTTATCTATTCTATTCCCTGCCTTCTAGACAATATACCCACTGGTGAAATCAAGGATAGAGCTGGATTGGGGTTTTCTAAATACCAGAGATGTTTTCTTCCTGCCATTCATTTGATAGGTTTAGCTGAGCTATCCTTCTTATTCACTCATAGTTTGCCTACTTTACTACTTTTGTTAATTTGCTGTTTTTTGTTTTTGTTTTTAGTTTTTGTTTAGTTTTCTGTCCACCAATGTCCTTTTCTCCATTGTTTGCACCCCTTCTAACTTCTGTAAAGAATTTCCATTTGTGAGACATAATCACATAGGTTTAAATCACAACTCTGTACCTTGTTTAATTTATCAAGATCTTTTTTTTTAATGTTTATTTATTTTTGAGAGAGAGAAATAGACAGAGGGTGAACAAGGGAGGGGCCGAGAGAGAGAGAGACACAGAATCAGAAGCAGGCTCCAAGCTCTGAGCTGTTAGTAAAGCCTGGTATGGGGCTTGAACTTAGAAGCCGTGAGATCATGACCTGAGCTGAAGTCACATGCTTAACCAACTGAGCCATCCAGATTCCCCTGTGAAGATCTTTGACCATATAAAAAGATGAATTTTGCTGTGAGTCTATATCCATGTTTTTAAAAACATAATTTTTTAAAATTCATTCATTCATTCATTAATTTTGAAAAAGAGGAGCATGCACAAGCAGAGGAGAGGCAGAGAGAAGGAGACACAGAATCCCAAGCAGTTTCCACACCATCGCTATCAATGCAGAACCTGATGCAGGGCTTGAACTCACAAACTGTGAATCATAACCTGAGCCAAGATCAAGAGTCAGATGCTTAATGGACTAAACCACCCAGATGCCCCTCAAAAGTGTGATTACTAAGAAAATTTTGCCTATTCATAATATTCAGAGTTGTTCTGGAAATATGCTTTCTAATTATGTTGTTCACTTGGATACAGTTTTACTTTTTTTTTTTAAATTTTGACCTGGAAAGCATGGATCTCTGTTTTTACTTTAATTAAGGGCTAACTTTATCTGTTTTCCTCCACAAAACTACTATGATTTTAACATTCTGAAGAAAAAATATGCTCACTGTAGATTCACCAATAAAATAATCTTCTAAATGCTAAACTTTAGCAATTCTTTTCAACAAGCATCTGGGGGGAAAATTTTTCATGTTGATTATGGAATTTGGATTTTTCTTTTCATTTTTAAGTGTTTATTTGTTTTTGAGAGACAGAGAGAGACAGAACATGAGCAAGGGAGGGGCAGAGAGAGAAGGAGATACAGAATCTGAAGCACGCTCCAGGCTCTAAGTGTGTCAGCACAGAGCCTGATATGGGGCTCAAACCCATGAACTGCAAGATCATGACCTGACTTGAAGTCAGAATACTTAACCAACTGAACCACCCAGGCGCCCCTGGATTTTTTAAAAATGTCTATCATTGTGATTTTCTTTGCTTTCTCATTGTCATTACAGTATCTTTTAAACACAATTTTAGTGGCTGTATAAATCTCATTATGTAACTATTTTGATATATTTGACTATATCTTCTTGTTCAGAGAGCAAGTCATGTTGATATCTGGAGAATGGACATTCCAGAAAGAGAATAGAAAATGTGGACTCCCCCAGGCTAGACATCATTCTTTATAGAAACATCATGGTATCCAGCTGACGTAGCAAAAATGTAATGAGTTTGTAAATGAGTAGTAACTGAGTTCAAATGGTAACAGAAGTTATTGTACACTGTAGGCTTTTACTCACAATGAGGAGGAAATTCTCTGGAAGCCTTTGAGCAAACATGTGAGAAAAATTGGACTTCTATGTAACAGTTTAGGGAAAAAAGTGAAGAGATGCAAGAGAAAAAACAGGAAAAAAAGTTCAGAGGTTAATGTACTAGTCAAGGCAAGGATACTGATGATTCATACGAGGGTTGAAAGTGGAGGTAATAAGATATAGGTGACACTCACTGGATGCATTTTGAAGGGAAAGTGGACAAAATATTCTGAGTAGATGGAGAAAAAGAGGAGTCAAGGACAATTTCATGCTTTTGCCAAAGCCCTTGGAAAGATGACATTACAGATAATGCATTTAAATTTTTTTCGTTAAAATTTTTTTTCTGATGTTTAGTTTACAAGAAAAAGAGCCTGTGAGCGGGGAAGCTGCAGAGAGAGAGGGAGACACAGAATGAAAAGCAGGCTCCAGGCTCTGAGCTGTCAGCACAGAGCCCGACCTGGGGCTTGAGCTCACAGACGGTGAGATCATGACTTGAGCCAAAGTTGGACACTCAACTTTGAGCCACCCAAGTGCACCTTAATTTGTTTTTATTTGTTTGATTTTGGGTACTATTAAATCATTGCCTTTATGCTTCATATGTGTTCAATTTATCCATGTTCTAGTTAGTTTCTTAACCATTTACTCTTTGGAGAAATTCTCAACCATATCTCTCTAAGACATTGACTGATGTTTTCCGTTGTTCTACCACTAAACAGCTTTGCAATATTTACCTCAATCCTTATATATAAAATCAAACATAAATTAGATAATCCCTTTTTCCATGAGTACTTGTTGCACTCTATGATTTTTAGACTGTCATTTTGCCTGGAGTCTATTAAAGTTGATATACAGAAAAACATTTTTATTTGTGTGGAGGTATCAATACTGATATTGAATAGGTATATGTTATAAATTCTTCATAATAAAGAAAATGCTTTTCCAAATTGTTAACATGCTGAAGATGGTGACCAAGTCTCTATTTCACTTAGACATGTCCCAGTACTTAGAGCAACACCCAAGTCCTTGAGCACTTAAATGCATCATATAGTTTTCAAGGGAAACTAAAATATTTAGAGCATTGTAATCTTGTTCACGTTATAACTAATGCATTCAAGCAGTCTAAGGGATTTTTTAAATTGATTTTTCCCAAGGTCAAATACTGGTGGCTAGTCACTAGATGAATTCAAGTTTTCTAATACCATTTGGGGTAGGCAGGATTCCAAAACTATCCCCAAAGACATGTGCTCCTGGTGTGCATGTCCTGTGTAGTATCCTCCTCACTGGTGAATATCATGGGATATCATCCTTGTGATTAGGTTACTGGAAAGTTGAGTTTAAGTTAATCAAAATGGAGGCTATCCAGGTGGGCCTGACCTGATCAGGTGAGCCCTTAAATAGGATAAGATCATACCAGGTTGCTGCTAGCCTTAAAGACACAGCTAGACATGTCACAATTGCATGAAAGGAAATAACTTCTGCAAACAGTCACAGAAACATCGAAAAGGTCCTGAGCCTTTTCAAATAGAATTCCAACCTTCATCTGATACCTTGATTTAATTTTGGTGAGCACTTAAAGAGAAGATCCAGCTACACATTGCCTGGAATCTTTCCTCTTAGATACCCTGCTAATAAATGTATATTGTTTTAAGCTTCTAAGCCTATGGAAATTTGCTCTTCAGCAACAGAAACCTGATACACACCTCTACATAGTTTGCATTCTACTCAATTTCAATTTTTCCTGTATGAGCTATTCTTTGTAAATATTAAATTCCCCCATCTAAATGTTTATACAGTGATAAAAAAATAGTTGTGCCATAAAAATATCAGTTTTTTAATTACCCAGATTGCAGGTACTGCATTTAAACATAAAATGTCTGCCAACTCATTAATTTTAGAAGTTAAAAGTCTCTCTGTCTAGGACAATTTCACCTATGATTTGGGAACACATCATGCAAGTGTATGATGACAGATATGGAGCTAAAAAACTGTTCATTGTATTTCTTTAAAAGGTAGATGTGTGTGTGTCTGTGTGTGTGTGTGTGTGTGTGTTGTGTGCACCTACACATTAATACACATTCCCCAAACATAATAATATATAAAATCAGTTTGTATAAACTCAACAATGAAGCTTTCTTCTCTAGCCTGACTTCTGATGAAACACCGCCCACTATGAAAGCTATTGAAGTGTGTTAGAAAGACAACATTCTATTCAAGTAAAAATGACTAAAAATAGACCACTTTTAGAACTTCATTAAAACCATTGTAAGGCAGGAAGTGTTCTCTATAAGTTTTAGTTGAACACATATTTGCATGTAGCAACAGATCAAGTAACTAAAACTTTTTGGAAAAAAAAAAGGAAAGAAGCTGAATTTGAATTTGTGTGAGGATTTGAAAAATAGAGGGGAAAAAACTATTTTAGCAACAGAGGGAAAAAAAATAAAACATCCTGGAGGTAAATAATAAAAAGGAGGAAAAAGAAGAGCAAAAAAGGTAGGATAATATTAAATATTGATCTAAACATATAGTTTCATACAAATTTATTGAATATTTATTAAAATATTACCACATCTAAAAGAGAGAGACATTCAGTGATTGATTCTTTCCCTTGGTTTTTCCTTAGTGATTGTATCTTGACACTACTTGCACTTTTCAAGTTAGCATGACCACGAAGTCTCTGAAGAATATTCAATATTGAATGGTGAGTGCTTTTATATATGCGTAATTTTTTTTATTTCTACTTATCATGAACAAGTTTAAGCATACAGAAAATTTGAAAGAATTATACAACACAATACAGTATATTGTTCACCTGTTATTAATCTATTTTCCCATCTGTCCTTTCTCCACACCCTTGCAGATGAAGGTTTCATACTCTAATTGATTAAAAAATAAGTAGCAATAATTGTAATCGCTTACCCCAAGATATTTCAACATGCAATTTCTACTAACAATGGTATTATCCTTTTTTTAAAAAAAGTTTATTCATTTATTTTGAGAGAGAGAAAAGAGAGTGTGAGCTAGAGAGGGGAAGGGGCAGGGAAAGAGGGAGAGAGAGAATCCCAAGCAGGCTCTGTGTTGTCAATGAAGAGCTTGATTCAGGGCCCAAACTCATGAACTGTGGAATCATGACCTGAGCCATCTGATGGTGTGTGAGTTCACAACCAGAGCCGAGATCAAGAATTGGGCACTTAACTGACTGAACCATACAGGAACTTCAGCATTATCCTTCATAACCCTGATATCATTACTATATACCAATGATTTATCGTCGATATGGTAATATTAACTTTCCTCTCTTTGTTTTGTGTTTCAGATCATCAGCCTATTTAATTAATCTGGGCTGTTTACTGCTTTCTTCCATTATTGGGATTTATCTATTGCTTCCACTCAATTTTACTCAGCTTAAGTTTTTTGGGTGGAGGTGCGCGTGGTTGTAGAGCTTTTGTTGTTTCATTTCCATTGTATGAATCAATGGCTAAAGATTGTCATTTTTCCCAATTCAGTCATTGGGTTTAGTTGATTTCTGTGAGGACTTTTTGTTTTAAATGTACTTGTTTTCTTTGATAGATAAGAAGCGCTAATTGGTATGAATGTTGTGGACCTCCAGTCTGCTACATCTTCTTCCCCAACAAATATTCACCAATTATTTTAGCATGAATTAAGTTAAGGATCCTCATCAGAACAAATGACTTCATTGAAAATTCCAAATTGTTATTTCCTATTCTATCATTTCTCCTACATTTGTTGAGAATCAATCCCATGTAAAAGATCTTTCTCTACATTCATTCTCTCCTTCTCCTTTGTCAGTTTTGTCTCTCTCTGTCTTTGTCCCTCCTCCTCTTTTCCATTAATGTAACTCACCAAATTAACATATAAATAAATAAATAAAGACAAACCTCTGTGGCTCAGTCAGTTAAGCATGTGACTCTTGATTTCAGCTCAGGTCATGATCTCACAGTTTACGAGTTTGAACCCCACATCAGACTCTGCTGATGGTGGGGAGTTTTCTCGGGATTCTCTCTCTCCCTTTCACTCTTCCCCTCTCCTGCTTGTGCTCTCTCTCTCTCTCTCTCTGTGTGTGTGTGTGTGTGTGTGTGTGTCTCTCTCTGTCTCTCTCAAAATAAATAAAAATTTTTTTAATTTTTTTTAATGTTTTATTTATTTCTGAGAGAGAGAGAGAGAGACAGCATGAGCAGGGGAGGGTCAGAGAGAGAGCGAGACACAGAATCTGAAGCAGTCTCCAGGCTCTGAGCTAGCTGTCAGCACAGAGCCCGACGCGGGGCTCAAACCCACAAACCATGAGATCATGACCTGAGCCGAAGTCGGATGCTCAACCGACTGAGCCACCCAGGCACCCCAATAATTTTTTTTTTTAAAAACAGAAAAAAACAGTAAATAATATGATCATCCATGTTCTTGGTCAAAATTCAATACCCATTAATACGTGAGAATTAATGAATATTTCTTTAACATGACATCATATATTCAAGTTGGAAAGATGAAAATAACATACTTAGGAGACCTAGCTTTAGAATCAGGAGGTTCTAAATTTGCCCCAGTTCCAAAATTTACTTGCTTGTCACTTTGGGAAATAAAGAAAACCTCTGTTCCTCAATTACTTCACTGGGGAGATGAGTTAATAGATCTTTAAATGTGGTTCAGTGCATGACACATAGGTAATGTTGAATAAATATTAGCTAATGTAATCACTATTATTATTGCTATTATTAATATTTCTTCAGGGATTATCTCAAAGAGGACATGATTGAGAGTAATTAAATTAGCCCTATCTTTAATATAAAAATATTTAAACCAATGATGAGTAAACTCCTTCTGAAATGTAACAGTCAGCAATGTGTCCAGGGTTTTCAAATCCCCCCACCTCCCCAAAATCCACCATGAACAATGGAGACATGGCTTGTCTCTGAAAGAAGAAGGAAGCAGGAGAGGTCAAGCCAGAGCCAAACTCTGGACTCATATTGAAGCTGCCGATGCTAATGTCCAATCCATGCTGCCAGGATGTGGCCTTCAGACTTGAATCTGGTAAAAGTCCCACTCCCCTGAAATGGTAGATGGGTAGACAAAGAGTGCAGCCATGACCGAGGAGAATGGGATGCTGTGGCACCATGTGAAATAGGTAGTTATGGAGAAGAAGAGTTCCAGGACCTCTGAGGTGAAGGATCTTGGGACAGAGGTTAAGGGGCCACAGAGGATTGTTACAGGGACTGGAGTGGTTCCTATCTTTTTTTTGTCACCCATGCAAAGAAGGCGTTTTATTTTAAATAGTTGCTTTATGCTAAAATATTAACAAATTAAAATATATGGAAACAAACTAAATGCCCATCAGATAATGAACTGATTTAAAAAACGCGGTATACATATACCATTCAATATTATTCAGCCTCAAAATAGAAAGAAACACTACCATATATGACAACATGAATGAACCTGAGAATGTAACACTAAGTAAAATAAAATAGTCACAGAAGGATAAACATTGCATGAATTCACTCATATTGCCGGAGTCCAGCTCTGGCCGGGTCCAGGGGTCCCTGAAGGATGGACAGTGTTGGCGAAGGAAGGAGTGAAAGCCACAAGATTCTTTCTGATCACCAGGCAGGCATCTCTCCCCTGTCGGTTTTGGTATTTTTATTTATAGGTCAAATGATAACATGGCATCAGAAAATGGAATTTTTACAATGGATAGTTCTCTGTGATAATATGTTTTGGAAAATGTACAGAAACAGTTTTTCCAGAAGTCTTCTTGCAGAACTGCCCCAATTATAGTGAGGTTGAGTAACTAAGAAGATAACAGGGTGCTCACATTTTAATAACACTAAGATTAAGTCATAGGTTTGTAGATACACTTATCCATCCTCATGACAGCTGCCAGGGTAAGGGAAGGGGTTTGTGGAATGTAGGCCTTAGGGAAGGGGCTGCTGTACACCATCAGTTAGCAAAGGTGTATGTACTAACTTATCTTCTGCCCTTATCTGTCCCTTCTCTCTAAGTTAGGCTCTTTGTCTCCGGGCAAGACTTGATTTTCCAGTTATATGCTTTATGGCACCAGAGAGCCAGCCATACCTTTAAAGAATTTAGCTTCTTTCCAATACATAGAATAGCCTCTTCGAGTGGATTTACCTTTGTGTCTAGTTTTATGATTTCTTAAAGAGATAGGGCATGAGAGACATTTTTGGTTAGTTAATTTACATATTGAGATGTATGAACCTCTTGGAGTAATGCAACAATAGAAACAGAATTGTACATGTAAAGGTCGATCTTTTTTTTTTTAATTTTTTTTAATGTTTTATTTATTTCTCGGAGAGAG